>NW_011494635.1:2480563-2498764 GCF_000754665.1 Bison bison bison | reverse complement strand
TTGTGGAGTAGCTAAGAAAAATTGAAACTTAAAAAACGTGCCAAGGCAAACTTATTTTCATAAACGAATGCAGAACACTGTTACGTTTGAAGTGGTGAAAACAGCACAGAATAAATTAAAATAACGCTCATAAATCAGGTGAGCTGGTTCCAGATTCGATGATGGTGGTTAGTAAGCAGAACTGCATTTGATTTAATTACCTACCCGTCACAATGAGGTCTGGGCGGTGGGCATGAATCTTCACCTGCCAACAGGTGTGCAAGAAGCATGTATTTTGTACCCAGGGAGCAAGAAAAAGTCTGACTTCCTTGATGGAACAGGAAAAGGCACACAGACACAAATTAATATCTCAGTAAATTATCCTTCTATATTTGTCTTCCCAAGTTTAAAGTAATTTTTCGACACCTTTCACGGGTTTGTACCTGCCAGACTCAGCTTTATATCCCACGACTGAAGAGAGGCAGGGCTGCTGTAATCATGAGTCATCTCTATGCAAGGAGTGAAGATTTTAGTGTTTTGTGTGATAAAACTTTACATAAAACTCAAGGATCTGTTTAATAAGCATTTGTGAGCACCTCCTGCTTGTGAACCATGCTCGGTACTAGGTAAAACTGGTGAGGAATAAACTACACTAACAAAAGCCATCACCTTGCACAGGTCTCCATAATTTTACAAAGAATTTTTATTTAGATATATGTACATGTTTACCATTTTATTTTACTTTTTCCTTTTTTAATTTATTTTTTAATTGAAGGATAATTGTTTTACAGAATTTTGTTGTTTTCTGTCAAACCTCAACCTGAATCAGCCACAGGTATACATGTATCCTCTCCCTTTTGAACCTTCCTCCCATCTCCCTCCCCAGCCCACCCCTCTGCTGCTGCTGCTAAGTCGCTTCAGTCATATCCGACTCTGTGCGACCCCATAGACGGCAGCCCACCAAGCTCCCCGGTCCCTGGGATTCTCCAGGCAAGAACACTGGAGTGTGTTGCCATTTCCTTCTCCAATGAATGAAAGTGAAAAGTGAAAGTGAAGTCGGTAAGTCGTGTCCGACTCTTAGCGACCCCATGGACTGCAGCCTACCAGGCTCCTCCATCCATGGGATTTTCCAGGCAAGAGTACTGGAGTGGGGTGCTATTGCCTTCTCCACCCACCCCTCTAGGTTGATACAAAGCCCCTGTTTGAGTTTCCTGTGCCATACAGCAAATTCCCATTGACTATCTATTTTACATATGGTAATGTAAGTTTCCATGTTACTCTTTCCATACATCTCACCCTTTCCTCCTCTCTCCCCATGTCCAAAAATCTATTCTCTATCTCTGTTTCTCCATTGCTGCCCTGTAAATAAACTCTTCAGTACCATTTTTCTAGATTCCGTATATATATATATATATATATATATGCATTAGAATACGATATATATCTTTCTCTTTCTGACATACTTCACTCTATATAATAGGTTCTAGGTTCATCCACCTCATTAGAACTGACTCAAATGCATTCCTTTTTATGGCTTAGTAATATTCCGTCATGTATATGCACCACAACTTCTTCATCCATTCATCTTTTGATGGACATCTAGGCTGCTTCCACATTCTAGCTATTGTAAATAGTGCTGCAATGAACAATGGGATACATGTGTCTTTTTCAATTTTGGTTTCCTCAGGGTATATGCCTAGGAGTGGGATTGCTGGGTCATATGGTGCTTTTATTCCTAGTTTTTTAAGGAATCTCCATACCATCTTCCAAAGTGGCTGTATCATATTTTATTATTTATTTCCACATATTAAATTACCTTGAAATTATTTCTTCTTGAATAGTATGGTTTACTGCACACTGTCCTTAACAGGATGATTGGAGGCCATAGAGATAGCAATTTCTTGTCCATTGTTTTACAAAAGAAAAATTACATAAAATTATTTACATAAAAAAATAAACTAGTGAGTGAAACAAGCCTATTCCTGCCCTAACCAAAGGAACCAATGGCTTTGTGGGCAACAGATCAGAGGACAAATATTTAAGTTCAAATTGTGCTAAGTGCTTGGTGACAACAAGGAACCAGGGGGCCATGATAGAGAAAAAACAAGGTGGAAAGATACTTTGGAAGCAGTGTTCAGAGAAGCCACCCCTCAAGGTGGAGACATTTGGGTGGAGAATGAGAAGGAGCAGCTGAGTCAAGCATGCAGGGAACAGCAGTCAAGCCAGGGAAACGGCATATGAGCTGTTTCCACACAGGAGGGATGGAGGGAGGCTGCAGGGGCAGACAGACTCTGTCACCCACTACCTGGCTTTAGGGTGAGATTGGGATTCTACTGTAAGGGAACAAGCAGTCACTGATATGTCCCAAACGGGGTGACATGATCCGATCTGTGCTTTTAGAAGCCCACTCTGGTTGATCAGGTCCATGATAGATCAAATAGGGACAGGACATCAGCAGGCAGCCCAGGCTGGAGGCAGTAAACCAGTCAAGGGACTGGCAGCCTGGCCTGGAGAGCTGGGGCAGCTACGGAAAGTAGCAGGAGGCTCTGAGAAGAAGCAACAGGATGACAGGCCTTGTCCATTGACTAGAGGTGGAGATGATGGAGAGAGGGATGAATCAGGACTTGTTTTTTATTGAAACTTTACAAATCCCCATGTCCTCTGTGGCCAAAACCTGGAAGCAACTTCATTGCCCATCAATATGAGAATGTCTATGTCTGTATTTTATATGCACTAGGAAAATAGCATATTTATGCAATAGAATAGTACTCAATGAGAAAAAGTAATGAACTTCTGGTCAGCTCAACATGAATGGGTCTCCAAACCATTCCACTGAACCAAAGGAGCCAGGTACAGAGAACACATGTCAGAGCCTCCATGTCGATGAAGTTCTAGAATAGGCAAAACTAGGCTATGGTGCAAAAGTCACAAAGTGGTTGCTCCCTGGGCGAGGATGGAAGGGAGGTCCCTAGGAGGATGGGGACATTCTGTAGCTTGTTAGGCTTGGAGGTTACACAGGTATCTGCCTTTGTCGTGCTGATGGAAGTGTGCATGTACATGCATATTGCATCATGTGTGAATGACACCATGATTAAAAGAGATTATTCTGAAAACAAACGAATTCTTATTGGGTTTTTGTATTTCTCTTACTTGGTAATTTAATATCGATAATTAAAATAATAAATGTGGGGAAAAAACTTTGTCCTTTTATACCCCAGGTCTCACTTGTTTCTGTAAGGCGTTCAAGGCCAGTTCTGTACTCTAAATTTTACAAAATTCAGAGATGGTAAGCAAGCCACTCAGGACACTAGGACTTGCTCACACGTGACCCCAGGTTCAAGATTCATCCCTTCAAGGTGGCAGGTGTTGGAGGTGGGGGGCCTAAGTGTCTGTAGAGAAAGTGACCTTGAGGTGAAGAAGGTGGGGGTGATCTTTTGGGCCTCAAGCCCAAGGCATTCTAATGCAGACAAGGTGGCTCACACCCTGAAAAGAAGCCCTGAGCTCCCTGAAGGGAGTTGCTCAATCAAGTCCAGCTCTTTGTGACCCCATGGACTGTAGCCTGCCAGGCTCCTCTGTCCATGGGATTCCCCAGGCCAGAACACTGGAGTGGACAGCCATTCCTTTCTCCAGGGGATCTTCCCAATCCAGGGATTGAACCCAGGTTTTCTGCACTGCAGGCGGATTCTTTAAAGTCTGAGCCACCAGGGAAGCCCAGGCATTCTGGGGTGGCATCCTTTCCCTTTCCTTCCTGCCCTTTCCCTGATGGTGAAGGATTGGAGTGGGTAATTCTGTGGGGCAGGGCTGGGGTTGAGGGGAAGTGGACCACAAGGGCCTGGGCTTTCAGGAAGGTGAAGCTGCCAAAGTAAGGAATCTTGTTAATCAATCTAAGTTCGTTTGCCACTGAGGTCAAACAAAAGGAAATCTCCGAGTTTGGAGCAGAGAAAGCTTTTTTGCCGGGCCATGCATGCAGACAAGGTGGCTCACACCCTGAAAAGAAGCCCTGAGCTCCCTGAAGTGTTTTGGCAAAGCATTTTAAGGGCCAAAAGAGAGGGGGGATGCTGCGGGGTCTGTGATGAGCTCGTGCACAGTTCTCTGATTGGCTGGTGTTAAGTTAGCCGGTAGGTGTCACAGGAGTGTCACAGTCCTTAGGTGTCACAGTCCTTAGGCTCCAGGAGGCCTGGGGCTGTGTGCTCATGGTATCAAGTAGTTAACATTTTCCACTGGGTGAGGGGTTTTCACATCTGCAAGACAGCTCAGGAAATTTGCATCCAGTACTGTTATCTGGATACTTGAGAGAGGCGCTCAAGCAGAGGATGTAGGGGGAGGCCCTGTAGGCCCCATAGGGTCCTGCTCCACTGTGTGTGCAAAGCACGATAACCAACAACCTGACCATCTCACACCTGAGCTATAGGTTCCATCCCTGCTCCTCCCAAATCACTTCCCAAAACAGTGCTGACATCACATGCTGGTCCCTGAGTCTGCCCCTAGGGACCCCCAACTTAAACAGCCTCATATTGTCCAAGCTCATTACATTTCCAAAGACAGTCTTTTCTCTGTCCTAAACACAGTGTGGCTCACAATTCAATAAAACCATAGAGAGCAGAGGAAAGGAAAAACAAGAGTGGGGCCATTCCGTGAAGTGAGGGGTAGCACCCGTTACCTGCACAAATGCCCAGGTGGTGGATCACAGCCCGGAGCTCAGCATCAGAGGAGACAAATGCTACTGTGAGGTTCCCGGTCACCAGAAAAAAAAGCAAAAAAACGAGCGGCTCTGGAGAAAAACAGGTTTTTCTGCCAGGAACTCCTACCAGGAGTTTCTCCTGCTGAGCCCCATAAAAGGGAGGCTGTGTGGACAGAACCCAGGTGTTGGCCAGCATGCAGGGCTGGCCAGCTGTTTTCACCACAGCCCTCAGTCACCCAGGCCGAATGCCACAGGGTCTCTCGGGTCCCCACCACCCAGAGCCGGGGCATCTCACTGCGTGACTGTATGACAGAGGCCCAGCTGACAGCAGATGGTGGGTTCCACAAGTGGTGGTTTTCAAACTGGATTCCCTCTGGCCACCTGGGAAGGACACGGTGTGACTGATACTTAGAATATTTTTTTGCCAACAGCTCAGCCCAGATCTGTTTGTATTGAGAAATGGAATATTCCTGCCATATCAGTAAACAAGGATATCACAGTCATCACAGATTCCAGCTCTCCATATGTGAATTTCTAAGCCCTGAGAGCACCCAGGAAGCCATCCAGCAGCCATCAGGCTTCAGCCACTCCCTACAGTGAGCACTGAGGAGCTCCGGATGTGAAAAAACCAAGATCCTGGCCCCAGATAACTGAGATACATATGAAAGGAACAATTTCAGTGAGCCCGGACTCTTGCATCTTCCCATACAAAGAAAAGCACTAAATTTCTTAATTTGAGGTATCTGGTTTTCTTTAATTCACAAAAACATTTTTGATGTTCAGACTACCTGCCCTTTGTTGCAAAACTTCTATATTAACCTGACTCCTCTCTGCCCCCCGAATCCTCCTTGGAGCAATTCTCTCAGGGCTACTTGAGATTTTGCCTCCCTCACTTAAGTCCTAAAAATTTCTGCTGAATAAACGTAACTCTCAACTTTTAGGTTGTTACTATTTATTTAAGTTGACAGTATGCTAGAGGTCGGAGGAGCCTGGTAGGCTGCAATCCATGGGATCGCGAAGAGTGGGACATGACTGAGCGACTTCACTTTTCACTTTCATGCATTGGAGAAGGAAATGGCAACCCACTCCAATGTTCTTGCCTGGAGAATCCCAGGGTTGGGGGAGCCTGGTAGGCTGCCGTCTATGGGGTTGCACAGAGTCAGACATGACTGAAATGACTTAGCAGCATGCTAGAGGTATGACATCATGTCCCCTTGGAAGAAAGTGGTAGTCATTCAGTCATGTCGGACTCTTTGCAACCCCATGGACTGTAGACCACCAGGCTTGTCTGTCCATGGGATTTCCCAGGCAAGAATACTAGAGTGAGTTGCCATTTCCTTCTCCAGGGGATCTTGCCCACGCAGGGATCAAACCTGGGTCTCCTACAGTGCAGGCAGATTCTTTACCAATTCTCCTGGCAAACCACTTCAGTATTCTTGCCTGGAGAATTCCAAGGACAGAAGAGCCTGGCAATCTACAGTCCTTAGGATCACAAAGAGTCGGACATGACTAAGCCACTAACACTTTCACTTGGAAGAAAGGATTGTGTCAATCAGAAAAGCATGACCATGACCAATATGCTGAAGGCTTCCCTGTCTTCTCAGCCTCACTTTGGGTAGATGAGACAGCAGAGTTTGAGATGCCTGGAGAACGCTCCTCAGAACACAGAGACCCAGCCCTGGCCCTTCCCCTGTGCCGTGTTGGTCTTGGCTTCACCCCAGGACCTGCTGGAGAAGCCAGTCTGTCCAGAACCTGGACACGACTGTTTACAACACACAGTGAAATTCCTGGATTCATCCTGGGGTTTCCCAGAAACACTCTCTGTAGATGATTCCCTCCAAGAAGTCCCCAGCATTCCCAAGAACTGGAGACACACTTTACAAGAAGCCATGAAGCCAGCAGCCCATCTTCTCCAGGCAAGAATACTGGAGTGGGTTGTCACACTGGGTCACAGCCCAGGTGGGACCCTCCAGGCACCTGTGTCCCGTAGGGTCTGAACTTCTCCTCCCTGTACCCAGGCATCACTTCTCTTTTCCTCCCAAACCCCTAAACCCTCTGAATCTCCCATCTAAGGCACACACCTCCTTTTATCCACAGCCCTTCACCCAGGGTCCCCCCTCATCCTTGGTAACCTGGCTCTTGCTTACAGGTGAACTTTCCCTGGAGCCTTGGGGGGTGGGGGCCATGTTCCCAGGAGCCTCATCTATCAGTCAGGAGGTAAGACCAGGTACTTCTTTGGTCGAGCATCTCAAGCATCTTGATTGAGAGCACCTTGATAGAGCATATCGATTGAGCATCTCGATCAAGCCCTGATTCCTCCCCCTTTGCCCCCAAACTGTTCCTTCTGGACTCCCCTCTCCCCAGTTGAAAACCCTGGCTGTGCATCATTGAACCAACTGCGGCAGTTTCTATCACAGCTGAAGGCTTCCCGCCCTTTCTCGAGAATGTACTCCTGCTAGCGGGCACTTGACTATGCAGGACAGGTGCGGGTGGTAGACATCCCGCAGCAACACAGCCATGGACACGTGAGTGCCAGGGTCTTTGGCCCTCTGGAAGCCCAGGCAGGAACCCCAGAGCAGTCTACTCGTTAGTGGATCCTTCACTTCTCTCCCGACTCCTCCTTGTGCCGCCAGAGACCTTCCCCAAGTGAGCCACCTGCACCCAGCTCTAGGACGCAGGGTCTGCTTCTAGTGCATGCGTGCTTAGTCGCTCAGTCGTGTCTGACTCTTTGTAACCCTATGGACTGTAGCCCACCAGGCTCCTCTGTCCATGGGGTTCTCCAGGCAAGAATACTGGAGTGGGTTGCCATGCCTTCCTCCAGGGGATCTTCCCAACCCAGCAGTCGAACCCAGGCCTCCCACATTGCAGGCAGATTCTTTATCGTCTGAGCCACCAGGAAAGCCCAGGGAACCCCCTAAAATGGATGGGGCACCTCCCACCCTTCACCCAGTCCTATACTGGTCCTCCTGCTGCCCCACCCAGGCCCCTCCATAAACTACTTCTTACCAAGCCCTCTGTCCCTCCTTCTGCCCTTGCTGGAGTCCCCTTGGTGACACCACATCTCTGGTGCCCCAAGCCCTACCTGCCACCTTCATATCCTGGGCCACTCACCTCCAGGGGCTGCCCTCTCCATCCTCCTTTGGGCATGCTTTTCCCACTTCCCTGGGATCTCGTCTTCCCTAGAATCCCTGGAATTCACCTTCACACTTACACTCTCCTAGATGCCTTTCCCTCTCCATTTTCTCCCTGGGCTTCACCTGCTTGGCTTTTCTTCCTCCTTGTAGAGATTTCACCATCCTCAACCCCAGTTTCCCTGGTGGCTCAGACGGTAAAGAATCTGCCTGCAATGCAGGAGGCCTGGGTTCGATCCCTGGGTCAGGAAGATCCCCTGTAGGGCGTGGCAACCCACTCCAGTATTCTTGCCTGGAGAATCCCATGGACAGAGGAGCCTGGTGGGCTATAGTCCATGGGGCCACAGAGAGTCAGACACGATGAGTGACTAAGCACAGCACAGCCCCAGCAGCCCTTCCTCCCCAGCCCCTATGACCTCACAGCCCAACTGCCCAGACCAGTTCCCTTCCATTGTGGGTGCTCAGCCACCTACCAACTCACCTCCCACCAGCCAGACCCAAACCCAGGCTGCCTCCTGCTGACAAAGTCACACCACCCAGCAGGCCAGGACCACTACGAATCCACGGCATCCAGCCTCAACCTGGCCCTCAATGTTGCCCACAGATCCCTTTACATTTCTCTACAATAGCTGGCTGGTTTGGAAGTTCTCCTCTCCACTCGATCACAGGACACCACTGCCTACCTCTCCTCACGAGAAGGTAACAATCCCTTCAGAGAAAAACAGCCTTTGGAAGCAAACCTGCCAGCTTCCTGCACAGCCCTCCTGCAGCCCTCCCTTCTGTGTGTTTCATAGTGTCTACTGAGCACCTGTTGGGAACCAGGCATGTCCAGCTCCTCCTTCAGGCCAGGTCTGCCCCCTTTTGGCCCCAGCACTGACCACCATCATCATAGAACCTTGTGAGTATTTTGCTACTGGGCGTTCTGATAGCATTCGTTACATGGTCAGAGATGCAGCTAGGGTGTTGTGGAGTGAAGCACATGTATTTAAATTAAGGCAAACTTTGGTTCAGATCTTGTTTATGCACTTTGTTTGTGGAGCCTGATTCTCCAGCTTAAGGGAAATGATCCCTCCTAGCATCGGATGACATCGGATGAGAGAATCCAGGGGCAATGCTTCACAGAGGACTTGGCATGGACTGTAAACAGTCAGTAAACATCGTTTCCCTCCCTCCTCCTCCTGCAAGGCTGTTAAAACAATGTAGATTGTATTTATAACTGACTTGGCTGTTATCCCACCTGTTTTCTTATGGTTTTATTCACTCACAAGATCCTTCAGTAAAACCAAGGACAACAAGCAAAGCTGTTCCCATTTTAAAGGGGTATGTAGTATATGTGTATATACATAGATGATCGTATGAATATACATCTGGCTCCTTGATATTTTTGAATGTCCAGATGTGACACATATTCCTCCTCTCCACACATACACATAAAAAATTTGACACAGTGATGTTCCAGTATCACTAAAGGAACATATGACCATGTGGATCCAGGAAGTCAAATGGTTTCCTGCAGTAGTGTGCGATATTATAAACACCCTCCTGCCAAACAGTGTACGCGCAGGCTGAAGAGAACACGCTGTTATACCGACTTGACAAATGAAGTGGCAAGAGCTTAGACCAGCAGGAGTGTTGATGGTATTTGTAATTCAACAAGAGAGTCTGCCTTTGTGTCGGGTCCTAATTTTTCTCCCGTTTCCCCACCAAGACAAGCAGGAGTTTATTGATATTCCTCCCAGCAATCTTGATTCCAGCATGAGCTTCATCCAGCCCAGCATTTCACATGATGTACTCTGCATATAAGTTAAATAAGCAATTCATATTCCTATGAATATGAATTGAATATGTGAATATAAATATACCTATATATATGAATTCATATGAATATATATATACCTATAATACGTATAACATATTATAGGTCATATGCCATGAGTAGCTGAAGAATATATATGCAATATCTATATAGATAAAGAGGTTTGGTGTTTGACATATATGTGTTTGTGTGTGTGTGTGTGTGTGTGTGTACATGCATGCTTAGTCATTTCAGTCTTGTCCAACTCTTTGGATCCTGTGGACTGTGGCCCACAGTTTCCTCTGTCCATGGGATTCTCCAGACAACAATACTGGAGTGGGTTGCCATGTCCTCCTCCAGGGGATCTTCCCAACCCAAGGATGGAACGCGAGTCTCCGGCATCTCCTGCATTGCAAGTGGATTCTTTACCCACTGAGCCATCTGGGAAGACCACATGTGCGTGTGTGTTTCCTTCTGTGCAAGTATTTCTCTCTTTTAGACAAACTGAGCTGATACATGATCAAGCAGAACAGGTATTTCTAATTAAATCGATTAAGGAGGAACACTCAAAATAAGCTTGTCTATCTTCTCCACCTCTCTTGGTTCCTCTGGCCTCCTAATATGGAGGGCGTCCCATGTGTTTGCAATGAGGAGCATGTTGCGGTCCTGCTGAAGTGCAGCAGGGAGGAGCTGGGGACGGGGAGGAGACTGGCTGGAGGAGGGGCTCGGGGCCACAACAAGAGACCAAAGTCATTTTGTGGGGGGTCTGGGGGGTCACTGCAGGCTTGGAAGCCAAGGACTGACAGGCAACAAGATGCGCATCCATACAGAGAACTAGCTCATGTCGGAGAGCACCCTGAAGTGCAAAGACCAATCAGAAAAATTGCATTTATGTCAGGGAAGTCAAGATCCAAACCAGACATGTGATGGTGGGAATGAACTAAACTGTGATGGAGCCATGGCAGAGGTGGGACCCCCGGGAAGCTGATCAGATACGAAGGGAAGGAGGAGTGAGAAGGAGAGGGAAAAGAGGAGAGGAGCCCAGCCTGAAATGGAGACTGGGGAAATTGGTGTGGGGAACAATGAGGGAAGAATAACATCCCTTGGCTTCCAGATCGACAGCCTCTGTGATTCAGGATATCCACCCCCTAGGCAAGTTCCTGGGAGAATCCCCACAAGGTCCAGAGAGAGATGTGCATGTGGACGTCTGTAAGGGGGGTAGGTTGTGCAGCTCGCAGGGTCTCACCCAGGAGATGGAAACCTCAGTGGTGGAGGCTCAGTGGTCATGAGCACAGCAAGGAAGTTAAAGCAACAAACAGCACAGCAGTAGGGGCCACAGGATAGATTTTAAAGCCACAGTGCACAGCGGAAAGGAGCAAGGAGCATGGTAACCTCATAAAGCACTTTCATGTAAAACAAAAACACACATCAGGAGGTTTAACAGGAAGACACAGTTAAAAGGATAAACGCAAACATCTGAGGATGCTGCCTGACCCGGGCGGGAGCGGGGAGGAGGGCAGCAGCGAGTTTGGGAGGGGGGCGCGGCGGGGATGGCCCCCGAAGGTTGACAGTGGGCGAGGGGGGGGATGGGCAGGGGTTGGAAGTTGAAAAGAAGTGTGAACAGGACAGAAAAAGAGTAAATCCAGGGAAAACGGTGGGCAGCCCTCTTCCCCAACATGGACCTCCCACCCTACTCCTGCCTGGGCATCAGTTACGGTGCGTGCATGTACCCAACAAAACTCATTTTCACGGAGTAGACCAGTAATGTTTTTAAAGGATGTTCTTCTAGGTGATTTTGTTGCTTCTATTTCCTTGCAGCTTCGCTCCTGATAAGCCCAGCGTCCAACAGTCATTTAACTTTGTTATGTTCATGTTCAGGCCTGGCAAGAGGCCAGACATCGTTGAATATCTGAAAAGCATTCCTTTTTTCTAACCTAAAAAAAAAAAAAAAACAACCCTGAAAGACTGCCCAAGACTTTAGTCAGAGCCAATCTGATAGAATTATGTCTGTGCTTACAGGCCTCTCACTGTCCCTTAGGAGAGACCAGCTCCCCGTGAATACGTCTAGACTCTGCTTCAGCTTCCACCCTGGACTGGAACCAAAAGCACCACCAGGTTTATTCCAAGAGAACCGAGTCATACTCAAGGGGATGCGGAAAAAGCCCGACTGGGAGGCTCAGGAAGGTTGAGTCTATACTTGTGGTTTTGGTTTTGTTTTGTTTTTATTTAATTTTTGATTGGCCCAGCCACATGGCTTTCGAGATCTCAGTTCCCTGACCAGGCATTGAACCCAACCCACAGAAGTGAAAGTCTAGAATCCTAACCACCAGGTCACTGGGCAACTTTAATTCTTGAACTTCACATACTTTTAGTCCTAAGATTCTTGGCAGATTGCCCTCAAATGACGGTGAAGAGCAACTCTATCTAGTCCCAGGTACCCCACCCAGGGCAGACCCGTGTTACCCATGCAGCCCAGTTTTTACACATCCTTTCAGTGAATGCCCAAAGACATCACGCAGTGTCTTCAGGATCAGTTCACTCATAAAGTGCTGGGCTACCTAGTACTCCACTATCAGCAATGAGGTAAGGTCCCCAAGCAAAGCCATGATTGCAGAGGGAGTTTATATCCTTTTATTAGAGGACCTGACTGTTCTCAGTATCTCCAGCAATTCAAAAGCTTCCTTCAGATCTTATTTTCACTCTGATATCCCCATCTCCAGCTTCCCTGGTAGCTCAGTGGTAAAGAATCTGCCTGCCAATGCAGGAGAAGTTGGTTCAGTCCCTGGATCAGGAAGATCCCCTAGAGAAGGAAATGACAACCCACTCCAGTGTTCTTGCCAGGGCATAGAAACCTGTTGGGCTATAGGCCCTGGGGTCACAAAGACTTAGCGACTGAACAGCAACAACAACCAGGGATACATTAGCCAGGGTTCTGCTGCATACTGTGGAGTAACAGATAATCCCCAAATCCCATTGCTTACAAGAGCAAACAGTTATTCCACACTGTGTAGACACAGCCCACGCCATTGCTGCTCTCGTTTTGTTGGCAAAGGCAGTTTCTCAAGGGAACAAAGTCAGACTGTGGAGTGGCATGTCCCCTCTGCCCACTCTATAGGAAAGTACCCTTGGTCTCCAGGCCAAGAGCATGGATGGAAGCCCCCGTTACAAAGAGGTAAAGAATCCTGAATGATAACCCAATCCGCCACAGGGATGTTGAAACATGTTGAATTTACTCTGGGTTTGCTCTTGAGGACCTTATCCTCTGCATCCTTCTCTTCAAGCATCACAGGAGAGATTTCTCTTGGATCTCAGATCCCAGATAGATATACTTCTGGCAAATGCTTATTTTCATCTTATAGACACACTACACAGGCTGCTGGGAATTTTCAGCCCACTTGTAGCAACTATGCATGATGCTGGCTTACTTCTCAATGTTTCTCCCTTTATTCTGCCTTCAGCCTAATTGTCATGCAGTTTCACCTCTGAATTCTTATTGTAGGCCATTTTCTATTTTTTTTCTTTCTGGTGAATTTATAGTCATTTATGCATCCAACAAATACATTTTTATAATTTCTTTCTGTGATGAAGTAATACAAATAGCATATTTAGGAAATTTCAACAGTACAAATGGCACACAGAGCATAAGTGAGTTTCTCTCCTATCATCTCCACCCGTCCAATCCCCACTCCTCCACCCCGAGAAGTAGCCACTGAAACCTGTTCTAATTGTGTACATGGGAGTCATCTGTTGGAAGAATCCCAATGGAATTTCTGGGACAAGAAAACCCATGCATTTTAAATGTGGATAATACTACCCAAATGTTTTCCCCAAATGCTGTTACTAGTTTGCACCTGGCTAGCAGTATATGGGATATCTGTTTATATAGGTATACACCAGGTATATAGCCACTGTATATTATCACAGACCACCCTCAACCTATTTTCAAAGTTTTGACTTCTACCCAATCAAGCAAAAATCATTTGTATTTTTTTTTTTTTCTGTTCATATGTTTTGGGAACACATTTCTTATTGATTTATGAGAGCTCTTTGTATAGCAAAGGAATTAACTTAGCAAGATAGCATATTATTTTTGCAGCTTCAAAGCCTTTTTGAAATGAAATGAATGGATAGATACATGCTTAGATAAGTAAAATAAATAGATAATGACCACTTAAAACACGTACTGGGGAAAGCACAGGCTAGTCCTTGAGTCCTAGCAAGAAATTTTTATTTTCTCACTCTTCTGTCTCCTTCCTTCCTCTTCACTTTGAAGTCATACATTTTGGTGCTTTGTTCTCTCCCACACAAGATGGGGGCTTCTGTGGTGGCTTAGTGGTAAAGAATTCACCTAATGCAGGAGACATGGGTTTGATCCCTGGGTAGGAAAGATCCCCTATAGAAGGAAATGGCAACTCATTCCAGTATTCTTGCCTGGGAAATCGCATGGACAAGAGTCAGGCGGATTACAGCCCATGGGGTCTTGAGTTGGACAGGACTTAGCAACTAAACCACCACCACCAGGCTAGACAGAGCTCCGCATTCAGTAAGTGAAAATGGGATTAATGAACTCTCTATGGGAGAGGCAACTTCTTCAACACGTGTTTTGCAATGTGTACGTTTCTGAACATTTGTCAAATATCCAGGATAAAATTTACATTTTTATTCATCAAAACCCAGGTACACAGACCCCATAGTAAGCCAAACGGTATGTTTCTAAGTAGTATGTGTATTCAGTCAGTTTCTACTTTGCCAGCAAGATCAGCCTCAATATGCCAGTAGGAGAAAGGAGAAAAATTTCTGAATGTGGGCATGCAAATGCCAAACACATCTGCCTGCTGTCCTGGCTCCAGTTACATCCAAGTGTCCGTGTGGTCATGGCCAATTCACTTGAAAGCCACTGTGTTTCCAACCTCACATTAGTAAGAAAACAATGTTCCCAGTCCTTCCCCAGTTTGAATTTGGAGCAGTTTTGTTGTTCCTATTGTTGTATAAATAAGAAAGTCTCTTGCTCTGACTTGCTTTTAGACCACAGCTGTTCTGAGGTTAGTTCTCCCAGCCCCAGTTTGCTTTTGTGCCAGTTCAGAAATCTTCAGACCTCCTCTGTTCTTCCAAAAATTTAATCATCTTTGGTGCCTTAAAGTGAAACAACTATTTTCAGAAGTGAAAAAGAGGACTTTTGCAATTTTTCTGTTATTTTTAACTACCTACACATAAGTTATGGCTGTTTAAAACAAACTGAAACATCTACTACTGCAAATACTTGAGCAAATTATGAATGGACTATTGTTTTTCAGTCACTCAGTTGTGTCTGACTCTCTGCAACCCCGTGGAATGCAGCACACCAGGCCTCCCTGTCCTTCACTATCTCCAGAGTTTGCTCAAACTCATGTCCATTGAGTCAGTGATACCCTCCAACCGTCTTATCCTCTGTTGTCCCCTTCTCCTCCTGCCTTCAATCTTTCCCAGCATCAGGGTCTTTTCCAGTGAGTCAGCTGTTCGCATCAGGTGGCCAAAGTATCGGAGCTTCAGCTTCAGCATCAGTCCTTCCAATGAGTATTCAGGGTTGATTTCCTTTAAGACTGACTGGATCAAACCCAGGTCTCCCATATTGCTGGCAAATTCTTTACTGTCTGAGCCACCAGGGAAACCAGGAATTGCCTATTAACAGTATTAAACTCCACACACTGCCTTCAATGCAGGAAATGCAGAAGACACAGGTGACATGGGTTCAATCCCTGGGTTGGGAAGATCCAGTGGAGAAGGAAATGGCAACCCACTCCAGTATTCTTGCCTGGGAAATCCTATGGACAAAGGAGCCTGGAGGGCTACAGTCCACGGGGCCCTGAAGAGTCAAACATGACTTAACGACTAAACAACAGCAATGGCAAATCTTGCCCGAGGAAAAAAAAATCAGATTGGCATTGTAGAATAGCCATAGCTAAGGTTAAAGGGTCTTGCCAAGTGCATCAAGAGGGTTTCTGACCATTTTAATGAATGTAATAGCCTACCTTTTTGTTTCTAGATCAGTTAGACATTCTTTTAGTAGAATTCAAGATGTCAAATCACATTTCACCCTATCCAGACAGAGCTCAGTCAATGTGAAGGGAGGATTGTATGCATCCTCTGGCCCGTCCTTAAGTGGACACAGGAGTGGATAGGTCCCACTTCTGTCAGGGGCAACATCTAGGTGGAACCTGGCTACAAAATCAATGTGTCGTACTTTTCGTTTAATTTTTTATTGACTAAAAAAGGTGAAATTGCAGTTTCCACTTTTAAATCTTAAAAGGACAGCAGAAAAACAATATAGAAGCATCTAATTGCTTCAGACAGCTAGTAAACAATAAAAGCAAAATTACTTTTTACTCTTTGTGATCCTGAAAAATTGGTTAAGTCATTTTTTGCAATGTTCTCTGTACTTTGAAAATCAAATACAATCTTTCATGGAATTTTACATGTATATATACACACACATATATATTTCATAAAATTAATTTAGAAAATTGAATTCACTTCATGAAACCATATGAATATATATTAAAATAATTGAATATATGCATATAGTATATGTACATATTCAAAGGCAAACTCTCCTATGTATACAACTATCTATTGGCAACAGAAAAACAGCAATTTTTTTCCCTTAACTAAACTTTAAAACTAGACTTCACCTGTCAGAATTTTAAAGACACATGTAATAAGTCACAAAAAGCCATGAATACTGGTTGGTTTTAGAACTAATTTATTAACACTAGGTCAAACTGAAAAATGGGTTATTGCAGGTAAGAAAGATGTATCTATCATCACTAACACTCTGGGCATGGATCATTAGAATTTTAAAGTTAAAAGGGGTTTCAGGAATCATCCTGAACAACCTTTTCCTGATAGTGAAACAGTCTATATTTGAAAATTCCATGTTTAAAAAAAAAAAAAACTTAATGTTCAACCCTTAAGAGCTTACATTCAGAAAGAATACCTGGGACTGCAGTTACCACAGCCATGGCGCAAGGGTCAGAGAACACATGACATTGTTCTACTGGTGTCCAAAGGCCCCACTTTAACATACTCACACCCAGGCAAGACCCTCGAGCCACAAAAGAAGACCCAAGCAAGAATGGCCCCAGAGCCTCGCCCTCCTCTCTGGCCCGCACCCCTCCACCAGTTTCCTCTGCCACTTCTCCTGTTAACTGCTGCCCATCTGACCCCAGAGTGTCTTTATGCATCCCTTTGATGTCTGATCCTGGCCAAGCCCCTGGGACCCTGGGACCTAGCCACGGTGCAGATTCTGGTGTCACCACACACCACCCCCTGCTTGCTGTTTCAGCCCATCAGGTGCTCAAGCTTGAACCTGGGGTGCTACCTGGCTGTCTGTCCCTCCTCCCTCAACAAACCCTGCCACACACACACATCCTCATTCAACCTGCCAGTCTTGTCCCCTCTAAAATATTCCTAGTTCTATCTTCCCCATCCTCACTGCCTGGGAAGAATTCTTCAGAGCTACTCAAATGTAATCATTATCTCACAGACCTAGAAAACAAACTTAAGGTTATCAAAGGGAAGTGAGGATGGATAAACTAAGAGTTTGGGATTAATAGACATACATACTGTATATAAAATAGGTAAACAACAAATTCCTACTGTATAGAACAAGGAGCTATATTCTATATCATGTCATAACCTATAATGAAAAAGGATCTGAAAAATAGGTTTCCCTAATGGCTCAATATTTCTGCTTTATTGACTATGCCAAAGCCTTTGACTGTGTGGATCACAATAAACTGTGAAAAATTCTGAAAGAGATGGGAATACCAGACCACCTGACCTGTCTCTTGAGAAACCTATATGCAGGTCAGGAAGCAACAGTTAGAACTGGACATGGAACAACAGACTGGTTCCAAATAGGAAAAGGAGTACGTCAAGGCTGTTTTTGTCACCCTGCTTATTTAACTTATATGCAGAGTACATCATGAGAAACACTGGGCTGGAAGAAGCACAAACTGGAATCAAGATTGCTGGGAGAAATATCAATAATCTCAGATATGCAGATGACACCACCCTTATGGCAGAAAGTGAAGAGGAACTAAAAAGCCTCTTAATGAAAGTGAAAGTGGAGAGTGAAAAAGTTGGCTTAAAGCTCAACATTCAGAAAACAAAGATCATGGCATCTTGTCCCATCACTTCACGGGAAATAAATGGGGAAACAGTGGAAACAGTGTCAGACTTTATTTTGGGAGGATCCAAAATCACTGCAGATGGTGACTGCAGCCATGAAATTAAAAGATGCTTACTCCTTGGAAGGAAAGTTATGACCAACCTAGATAGCATATTGAAAAGCAGAGACATTACTTTGCCAACAAAGGTCCGTCTAGTCAAGGCTATGGTTTTTCCTGTGGTCATGTATGGCTGTGAGAGTTGGACTGTGAAGAAGGCTGAGCGCCGAAGAATTGATGCTTTTGAACTGTGCTGTTGGAGAAGACTCTTGAGAGTCCCTTGGACTGCAAGGAGATCCAACCAGTCCATTCTGAAGGAGATCAGCCCTGGGATTTCTTTGGAAGGAATGATGCTAAAGCTGAAACTCCAGTACTTTGGCCACCTCATGCGAAGAGTTGACTCATTGG
>NW_011494635.1:2433989-2480463 GCF_000754665.1 Bison bison bison | reverse complement strand
CTTGAGAGTCCCTTGGACTGCAAGGAGATCCAACCAGTCCATTCTGAAGGAGATCAGCCCTGGGATTTCTTTGGAAGGAATGATGCTAAAGCTGAAACTCCAGTACTTTGGCCACCTCATGCGAAGAGTTGACTCATTGG
Source organism: Bison bison bison (assembly GCF_000754665.1). Classification (NCBI taxonomy): domain Eukaryota; kingdom Metazoa; phylum Chordata; class Mammalia; order Artiodactyla; family Bovidae; genus Bison; species Bison bison. The sequence goes on along the minus strand of NW_011494635.1, from coordinate 2,480,323 downwards.
AAAAGATTCTGATGCTGGGAGGGATTGGGGGCAAGAGGAGAAGGGGATGACAGAGGATGAGATGGCTGGATGGCATCACTGACCCAATGGATGTGAGTCTGAGTGAACTCCAGGAGTTGGTGATGGACAGGGAGGCTTGGCGTGTTGCGATTCATGGGGTTGCAAAGAGTCGGACACGACTGAGCAACTGAACTGAACTGAACTGAACTGAATGGCTCAGTGGGTAAAGAATTCGCCTGCAGTGCAGAAGACATAGGTGATGAGAGTTCAATCCCTGGGTGGGGAAGATCCTCTGGAGGAGGAAATGGCAACCCACTCCAGTATTCTTGCCTGGGAAATTCCACAGACAGAGGAGCCTGGCAGGTCATAGTCCATAGGGTCCCAAGAGTCAGACGTGACTTGGCGATGAAACAACAACAAATACACGTGTGTATATATATGCACGTATAACTGAATCACTTCAATGTATACTTGAAATTAACACATCGCTATAAATCAATTATATTTCAAGAAAAATGTCTTTTAATGGGATTATTATCATTTTTCTAAACTCTCAAGGAATCCAAGAGCAATCTCCTCTCACTGCCAGCCTCTATTTTTAAGGTACATTACAACTCCCGAATTATCACCTAGGAAAACTCTCAGTGTGTTCTGTTTTCTTATAATCAACAAAATATGGTAGATTCATGTGACACATAGACTCCTAGTGCATTGTTTATTCCCTGGGATGAGGGTGGCACACAGAGGCAGTAGGATTTCCGAATTCTCGAGACTGTACCCCAGGCTGCTGGAGGGCCAGCACAACCTGTGCTGTGGGCCCCTGGGCTGGATGGTGCGATGCCACTGGAGTGGCCAGGGAAGCAAGATTTACCTTGAGCCTTCTGTGCTGAAACTGAGCAGTGACCCCGTGTAGGGAGCTATATCCCTGCTCTCAACCCTTGCTCCTTCCCACCCTGGCTTTGTAAGAGAAATTTATTTCCTCACCTAATGGGTGTCAGGCTTTGCCAAGATGTGCAGAGGTGACAGTGTGCCCGTTCAGAATCCAGGTCTTCGAAGACATCACACCTTTCCTCATCACATTCTTGAACATCCTCAACCACAAGAAGACTATGCCCTGGGTCATCACTGGTTCCCTGATGGGAGGCAGATGAAGCCTGAACCCACCCACAGCTTGAAGCCAAGCTCCTCTCACTGATCTGCAGTCCCACAGTTCAGGAGAAAGGTATCATTTCTGCTTTATGTAGCTGAAATGTCAATACAGTGTATTGCAGAACATCATGCAGCTGGTATCTGACTCATCACCCTGCCAGAAGCTGGGAGTGACACAAATTTGCACTGTCTGTGATGGAGGGACCCTCTGCCTTCAGCTCTACCAGCAACCTTGTCAATTGACTTGACCTGATGCTCCCTGTGAATGGCAGGATTTCATGGAATCACTGCCAGCCTTTGGTCCATATCTCTCATGTCTAAGAACCTACTAGTGAGGAGAACAAGAGATGGACAAACCTATAAATGAGTGTGGGAAAAAGGAGAGTGGTCCTTGGTTACTATCCTTTCTTGGCCAAGAGGTCTGAATGTTTCTCCACGATGGCCCCTGTACCTCCAGGACTGGGATTCAAGTTCATTCCTCTTCCCCTCCAACAAGACTTCATGGGAAATAAAGACATCAGACTTCATACAGTGTCTTTATAGCTCTGTGTGAAACCCAAGTCATCCTAACAGCTTTTGGATAAACTGTCCCACTGATTGGATGTCAATTTAGATTATCTGGGCCAGAGACAAGTCTGGAAATGGGCCTGCTGGCTCCTGAGCTTCCACTCTATCATGGGCTCAAGCGTGGTTTCTGAAAAGCTCTCTCTCTTCTCAGGCTCACCATGAAAGCCTCTTTGGTCAGAGCTGGAGGCACAAGTAAAGCTTTTGAGAGTTGGCTGCACCTCTTGGTGTGTTGTTTCTTGGGGTGGGGGTGGGGGGTGGATCACACATGATTTAAAAAATTGCTTGCAGGCAGTTTTCTGGCAGAACATGGTCAAGGCCAGTGGAGAGAAGAGTTTTAGAAAAGACCATCTTTGAAGCTCGAAGGGTTTTGGCAAGACCATGTCCCAGCAGGAGCCCCATCGCTTCCGGGAAATGTTTGGAGAACACACAATGTCTTTGGCTTCCACAGATGTTTATGTAGTGCTGACTTCAGATATAAATATCTCCCACTTTTTTAAACCATCCTATGTCATTTTGGAACATGCTCATTGCCATTTTCAATCTTCTTGCAGCTCTTAAAGTGAAAATAAAGAAGAAATGAAGACTTTGCAGACACTAAAATGAGAATAGAGAATATTTCTTGAACATCCATTAGGTACCGAGCACCTGTGTTTTTATATCTCGTGGAGTCCACACCAAAAAAAAGAAAAAGAAAATCAAGGAAGTAGACAGGAATATCAGCTCCATTTTCCCAGTAAGAAAAGTGAGCTTGAAAAAGTTCAACAGCTGGAGCAGGTGTTGGGATGCGAAGTTCCCTGTCCATCTAACATCAGGATTGGTTCCCTTAGCTGTGGCATTGAGATGGATGCATGTCATGAATTGTGGAGTGCTCGGAGAAGGCGATGGTAACCCACTCCAGTACTCTTGCCTGGAAAATCCAATGGACGGAGGAGCCTTGTAGGCTGCAGTCCATGGGGTCGCTAAGAGTCGAACACAACTGAGCAACTTCACTTTCACTTTTCACTTTGATGCATTGGAGAAGGAAATGGCAACCCAGTCCAGTGTTCTTGCCTGGAGAATCCCAGGGATGGGGGAGCCTGGTGGGCTGCCGTCTCTGGGGTCGCACAGAGTCGGACAGGACTAAAGCAACTTAGCAAAAGCAGCAGCAGCCTGTAACACCAGAGAAGGCAATGGCACCCCATTCCAGTACTCTTGCCTGGAAAATCCCATGGATGGAGGAGCCTGGTGGGCTACAGTACATGGAGTCACTAAGAGTCAGACACGACTGAGCGACTTCACTTTCACTTTTCACTTTCATGCATTGGAGAAGGAAATGGCAACCCACTCCAGTGTTCTTGCCTGGAGAATCCCAGGGATAGGGGAGCCTGGTGGGCTGCCATCTATGGGGGTCCACAGAGTCAGACACGACTGATGTGACTTAGCAGCAGCAGCAGCAGCCTGTAACACTCATCTCTCACAAGATGGATAAGAAGAAACCAGCTCAAGACAGACCGCCATCTGCAGATGGTGATGACCCAGATCCCAGCATCAACTAACTGATAAATCCATTAATTAATCCATTAATCAACAAGGAACTAAGTGACTAAGTAACTTCTGTGTGAAAGATGCTGGCACCTTGTAGACACATTCCTGTGCCTAGCCTGGAGCAAACTTACGTGCAACAGTAAGAATTTATAAATAGATCTACATTTGACATTGTAAAGTTTTTTAAGTTTTCTTATCCGTTAGAAGAATATGGCAAAATATTTACAGATGAAAAGATTAGCTTCAAAATAGTCCAGATTAAAGAGTGATTAAGCTGGGTGATGACTCTATGAGGACTCGTTGTACTAGTCTCTCTATTTTAACATATGCTTTAATACTTACACGAGAAAACTTTTTCTACAAGTCTTACAGTAGGTCTAATGGTTTTAGAAATGAGTTGAATTAAGGAAAGACAGTTAGTATATTAAAGATAAAGCTAACTTAAATGGACAATTAAAAATAGATGCATTCAGAAACTGGTTTCTATGATAAACTGAAGACAGTGTCTGAAGTGAAGTGAAGTCGCTCAGTCATGTCCAACTCTTTGTGACCCCGTGGACTGTAGCCCACCAGGCTCCTCTGTCTGTGGGATTCTCCAGGCATACTGGAGTGGGTTGCCATTTCCTTCTGCAGGGGATCTTCCCAATCCAGGGATTGAACCCAGGTCTCCCGCATTGTAGGCAGACGCTTTAACCTCTGAGCCACCAGGGAAGCCCCCTGAAGACAGTGTCTAGTTTCATATAATTTTGATGACAGAATCGTAATATGACTTTCCCATAATTCTAAGAAAATCAAATGGCATTGGGATCTGCAGCAAGAAGCTTCTGTTCAGCCACCAAGAAAAGTAACCTAAGACCCCAGACTCTCCTCATAGTAGGATGACATGGTAATTCCCAAAAGAAGAATATTCAGGTCCAATTTAAGCCCAGAAATAGACAGCTGTTGGGGCCACCCAGGGCTGGCATGTATCTCCCAAAGGGAGATTCTAGGTGGCATCAAGAGAAGGGACATAGAAAGGAGAGCTTAGAATTTTCTTTTCTTTCAAGATTTTTTTTAGGGTGGTCCTTTTTAAAAAATCTTTATTGAATTCATTATAATTGCTTCTGTTTTATGTTTTGGTTTTTGGCTGCAAGATATGTGGGATCTTAACTCCCCAACCAAGGATTGAACCCACACCCCCTGCATTGGAAGGTGAAGTTTTAAACACTAGACTGCCTGAGAAGTCCCAGGATTTTCTCATAAATATGTGAGTGCAAGTTCATGTTTGAAATACTGAGGCACAGAGAAGCAAAACATCATCTGGTTAGAAGAATAAGATAAATAGCAAAAACTCCAACAGATAAGCCAAAGCCAGATCAGACACACAAACAGTGCAGAGGAAACACTCCCCATTTGTTGAGAATGAGAAGAAGACATCAATTATCTCCAACCACTGACCCCAGAGAACACATCACACAAAAAGGAGCAGTAAAGAGAAGTCTTGACAAAGGCTTCCCTGGTGGCTCAAACAGTAAAGAATCTGCCTGCAATGCAGGAGACCTGGGTTCAATCCTTGGGTTGGGAAGATCCCATGGCGGAGGGCATGGCAACCCACTCCAGTATTCTTGCCTTGAGAATCCCAGTGGACAGAGGAGGCTGGCAGGCTACAGTCCGTGGGGTTGCAAAGAGTAGGACACAACTGAGCAACTAAGCTCATGATCAATGGAAATGAGGAAAGGGGAGCTTTCCAGGCTCAGGGAGCTGCATATACAAAGTTCAGAAGCATCAGAGTACAGTGCTGCTGCAGCTGCTAAGTCGCTTCAGTTGTGTCCGACCCTGTGCGACCCCATAGACGGCAGCCCACCAGGCTCCCCCGTCCCTGGGATTCTCCAGGTAAGAACACTGGAGTGAGTTGCCATTTCCTTCTCTAAAGCATGAAAGTGAAAACTGAAAGTGAAGTCAGTCAGTCATGTCCGACTCTTAGCCACCCCATGGACTGCAGCCTACCCAGCTCCTCCATCCATGGGATTTTCCAGGCTAGAGTACTGGAGTGGAGTGCCGTTGCCTTCTCTGTCAGAGTACAGTGACCACTCACAAAATAAAGACTGACTAATAAGCGTGTACAGAAAAGGGACCCCTTCTACACTGTTGGCAGTAATGCAATTTGGTACAGCCACTATGGAGAACAGTATGGAGATTTCATCAAAAGAAAAACTAATGATAGAGTTACCATGTGGTCCAACAGTCCACTCCTGGGCTTACATCTAGACGAAGCTGTAATTCAAAAAGATACATGCACCCCAATGTTCATAGCAGCACTATATACAACACCCAAGACGTGGAAGCAACCCAAGCGCCCATCAACAGATGAATGGATAAAGAAGGTGTGGTACATATATACAAAGGAATATTACTCAGTCTTAAGAAAGAATGAAATACTGCCATTTGCAGCAACGTGGATGGACCTGAAGAATATTACACTTAGTGAAAGAAGTCAAAGACAAACACTATATCACTTATATGTGAAATCTAAAAAATAATACAAACGGGTGTATATACAAAATAGAAACAAACTCACAGACATAGAAAACAAACTTATGGTTACCAGAGGTGAGAGGGAAGAGGAGAAAGACAAATTAGGGGTATAGGATTAACAGATACAAGCTACCATATGTAAAATAGATAAGCAACAAGGATATACTGTATAGCATCAGGGATTATACTCATTATCTTGTAATAACCTATAATGGTATATAATCTGAAAAAATACTGAATCACTGTTCTGTATACCTGAAACTAACACAATATAATAAATCAACTATACTTCAATTTTAAAATTGCCTAATAAGAAAGAAAGAAGGATAAAAAGAAAGAGAAAGAGAGATGAGGGGAGGAGGAGCAGGAGGGAAGAAGGAAGGAAGATAGACAGATAGAGAGATAATCAGTGTGTTAGGTCAAGGATGTGTGAAGCAAGCTGATTGGACATCCAGAAGTTGGTACTCTATTCTGCAGGCAGTAGGGAGCCACTACAGTGACCTGTATTTCAGGAGGGCAGAGCTGGTGGCTGTCTGAGATTAAGTGGGAAAGGAGAGATGTTCCTGGAAGTAGGTGGCCTAAATGGGTGAGGGGGTGCAGTCAAGGTCCAAAGGGGAGAGGACTGAAGGACTGGCTGGCCACTGAGACGGGTCCAGCAGGGAAGGACTGCTGACAGGGCAGGACACGCGCTAATCCTCGGGCGTGCTCAGTATCCTTCTCCTGTGGGTGTCTTCCTGGTGAGGAGGCAGCTGATTTCAGGGGTTCTGCAGAATCTCCTGGTTCTAACCTCACCCACTCTCATACCAAGGTCTGCCATGGCCAAACTGGACGCTCAGTTGAGGAACTCTAGGATCAACCTTTAAAATAGATCTCTCCCCTTCCACCAGGAGTGAGTTATGTCTCCTACTCTCTTGAGTTGCCAGTGTTCCTGATTCCCTATTTTTCCTGATTAAAGTAAGCCTATTCTATAGCTTGAGCAGGATGACTAGGGTGCAGGGAAAATCACAAGACTCTCCCATAAATCCAACTTGATCCAACAGTATGAAAGACAGACTGAAGGGACTTCCCTGATGGTCCAGTGGTTAAGACTCCATGTTTCCAGTGCAGGGGGCACAGGTTTGATCCCTGGTCGGGGAGCTAAGAACCCACATGGCGTGAGATGTAGCCCAAAAAAGAAAGATGGACTGAGAATTTTAGGGTTTCATCCCCTTCTTAGTATGAAGCCCTGGTTAAATGTGTTGGACATGTGGGCCTCCAGCTGCAGCGGTGGAGATCAATGAGGGCTTGGGTTAGCAGAGATGCCCCCAATTCCCAACCAAGGAGGCATTAGGAAGGATCAACCCTCAGAGAAATCTCATACACAAATTCTCTCCTGTCCACACCCGCAACCGCCATCCCATGGAGGCCTGGATCCAAGACTCCTGTGGTCTGCATCTGGTTGAGATCTTGGGGCAGGATCCCTGGGGAAGGGGTGGAGGCAGGGAGGGGGAGTTTGCTCCTTGGTAGCCTGTTTGGAGAACTTTATTTGGCCAGAAAACAGAAGCAAGCAGGGGTGAATGGGGTAAGGATAAAGCAGGGGTGAGGTTGAAGCATGCTGTGAACTTGGCAAAGGAACCCTGTGAATTCTGAGATAAGAGAGCTGCAAGAGACAGACGGTGAGCTGATGTGCCACCAGCATCTTTCCAACGAGTGGCAGCAAAACCTGCATTGGAAAACTTGGCATTTCCAAGTGACTTCAAATGACTTGATTGTTTGAAAAATAATTGATGGTTTCCAAACAGTCACAGGAAATGGACAATTTAAATGAAACCCACATGTAGCTTTGGTTTCACATTTGTACTGCCCAAATTAGTAGGATAGCTTTTGTCTAACTCACTGCATACCTGGCTCCGTACATGTGGCAGGGTTAGCAGCAGTATTTAGCTAGCTGAGATGATAAAGCAGTAATTTTTAAAATCCCTTCAGTCTTCACATGATACCAGGAAAGTGAGTATCATTTTCTCACTTCTCAGTTCCATTCTCTCTGGAAGGTGTTTCCCAGGCGTAAGGCACACCTCAGCCCTTTTCTCATTCACCATAGGCTGTGATAGGAAAGAGACAAGAAATACTGCTTTGCATTTAGGATTGGATGTATTTATGCTGAGATTGTAGCATTAACAGGAACAAAAAATACAGTTTAAATTAAAAAGTACAATTAAAAAAAAAATCAGACTAGTTAACTCCATTTTGTGTGTCACTTCAGGAAAAGACTTCCCAGCTCCAACTTGTGGGGAGATGTCAGCTAGACGTGGGGTCTGCTCTTTTACCGCATCTGTTTCCCATAAACCGATGTGTCAGGAGTACTCTCATCACCGCACCGGAGAAAATTCAGTTTGATTTCTACTTTTCTACACCATGTGGACTACAGTGGAATTCTAGAAATCTGGTTATAATTTAATCCGGTGTAGATTACATTGGGATGAGACCTGATGGTTCTTTAGTAACAGTCCTCAATAAATTGATGCGTATACCGATAGCTGGTATACCAGCCAGAGAACCAACAGCCTACGGCAAAACTCTGAAATCACATCATGTGGATTTTCCCTGTGGGAGACGAGAGATTTTTGAGCCACGCCAGAGTGGTGGGTCCAGGCCACTATTGCTGTCAACCTATCACTTCTGAGCCAAGTAAATCCGATGTCTCCTGATTCCTGCGTCTCTGGAAAAGGACCCAGTATCCGGATCTGCCTTGAACATCTTCATCCGCTGTGATGGGAGGGGCCTCTGCTCACCCAGCCCCCAAAGCCTTTCTTTCCCTCAGACTTTGCTGTTGTAGGTGATAAGGAAGGTTAAGAGCAGCCTCCTTCAGCAGCCCATCAACTTTCCTGCTTCTTCCCTCTCCCTGTCCTTGGTGTTTAGTGCCATTACACACACTCACATAATCATATACACACATTCATACACTCACTCACATTCACATACACACACTCACACAATCACATACACACCGCACTCATAAACTCACTCTCACACTCACCTTCACACACTCACATATACATGCATACACTCTCACAATAACACATACATACACATACAAACATACACACACACGCACACACCAGCAAGTTGACAGACTGTGTCCCAGTGGGACATGCACTTTTAAGCCTCTGAGACCTGGCCCTCCTCTGTGCCCCTGGTTGCTCTCCTTGCCCCTCTTCTCCACTTTCTGCTCTTCCTTCCCCTTAAAAAAAAACCTGTGCAAACACCAAACGGTCCCCACTGCCTGGACTGCAGTCAGGTGTTTCTACACATCATGAACACTCACCATGAACATCTCCTCCATCCACCCATGTGCATCCACCCACAATCTGAGCTGGGCTTTAGACATCATTATATTCTACACATACAGTTCAACATCACTGGAGATCCATTAAAATAACAGAAATAAATATATAATCTAAAACAGATATAAAATATGCAAATTACATAAATACATAAATTCTAAACCCACAGAGAGAAGGAAATATAATAAGAAAAATAAATCTTGAAACTTTACTCCATCTAATCAGTGGCAATAAAGGAGGAAAAGAAGCATAGAAAATTGGGCCAGAGAGAAATTCAAAAGTAGGATGAGAATAGGCGAATTTTTCAAACATATCAGTAATGACAATATACAACAATGATGTATCATCCATCAAATGGAGACTGAAATAAAACAAAATACAGAGTCCAGCTCTGTACTGTTCACAAGCCACACACTTGAGCTAAGGACATGAAAAGGCTGAAAGAGAGGATAGAAAAATAAGTGCCAAGCAAACATCAATTACAAACAAGCTGAACAAATTATGTTAAAATCAGACAAGATGAATTTAAATACAAAAATACAGTAATGTCCACATCTTCAAAAAGCTATGACAATTCTAAACTTGAAGACACCTAATAAAGTAGCCTCAAAATATACAAATCAAAACTTGATAAAACCAAAATGTAACATTGACTTATTATAATAGAAAATTTCAAATTGCTGCTCTCAATTACAGATATGGTCCACAGAACAAAATAAACCATTAAAGACTTAGCAATTAAACAATTGCTGTTGAAGATGTTATATAGTCAATATGGTGACCCTGTGAAAGTGAAAGTGGCTCAGTCGTGTCCGACTCTTTGCGACCTTACGGACTATACAGTCCATGCAATTATCCAGGCCAGAATACTGGAGTGGGTAGCCGTACCCTTCTCTAGGGGATCTTCCCAATCCAGGGATCGAACTCAGGTCTCCTGCATTGCTAGTGGATTCTTACCAGCTGCGCTACCAGGAAAGCCCATGGTGACCTTATTGGTATAAAATTAGAATAAGGAGGAGAATGAAAAAAGAAAAAGAGAGGTAAGCAAATAAAAAATAAAAAGAATTCCTTGAAAATATATAGCATTTATCCAAATAGCTACTGCAAAATCAAATTATAAATGATACAGTCTTTCCTAATAAGCTATGAAATATTTGATATCAAAGTGTATGGGATAAAGGACTAAGGTATACTCAGAGGGAAATTTATAGAACTATTGCATTTATATAACAAGGAGAAAGACTGAAGATAAATTATATAAACCTTTAACTCAAGAAGCTAAAAAAAATCAAAATACACCTACACATAGTAGATGAAAAGAATGAATAAAGATAAAAGTTACTGAAACAGTAAGCTGAACAAAGTAGAATTAATCTATTAAGCCAAAAGCTGCTTATGTGAAAATCAATAAAATAGGCAGTCTTGGAAAATCTGATCAAGAAATTGGAAGTGAAGAAACAGATAATTAAGCTTAGGAATAAGAAAAATCTAGAATTGTAAAAGAGACATTTTGGTTATTAAGACTGACTTAAGAAAAAGTTTAAAAGTTAAAAAGTAGATGACAAACCTTGGAAGAAATCACAAATGCAGTCAAAGATTTATTTTAAATGGAAAAAAAAGAAAGACAAGGCCCAGACAGATTTTATGGGTGAAGTTCTACAGAACATAAAAGAAACATACCTTTCAGACCTCCCTGGCAGTCCAGTGGTTAAGACTTCACTTCCAATGCAGGGAATGCCAGTTCGATTCCTAGTCAGGGAACTAAGATCCCACATACCTTATGGCCAAAAAGCCAAAAACATAGAACAGAAGCAAGCAATATTTTAACAAATTCAATAAAGACTTTAAAAATGGTCCATTAAAAAATCATGTTAAAAACTATAATAAAAATTAAATTTAAAAAGTTTAAAAAAAGAAACAGATCCTACAGTACCGGAGATGTTCACGAAGACAGAAAAAAATGAAAAGAGACCTGATTTACCTTACTAATATAAGCAATGTTAGCCAATTCAGGAGAAGACAACTCCAGAAAATAAAATAATATACTCTTCTCTTCTGTGAATACACTAAGTCACTTCGACTGTGTCTGACACTTTGTGACTCTATGGACTGTAGCCTTCCGGTCACCTCTGTCCATGGGATTCTCCAGGCAAGAGCACTGGCGTGGGTTGCCATGCCCTCATCTAGGGGATCTTCCCGACCAAGGGATTGAACCTGAGTCTCTTAATATCTCTTGCATTGGCAGGTGAGTTCTTTACCACTAGCGCCGCCTGGGAAGCCCAAATACACAGGTAAAAATATTAATTTAATAATCTAACATTGAATTCAACCGTATGCATTTTAAAGTAATATACTGTATCCTAATAAGGACTCTATTAAGATTCAAGGTCAATGCAAAATTACAAGATTTTATGTTAATAAATTGTATTAATAAATTTATTAGAAAAACAATATGATAATCTCAATAGAGGTCAAAAATGATTTGATAAAATTCAAAAGGAATTTTCATTTAAAAAAATTTAGCAAATTAGACATCAAAGAAAACACCCTAACTGCCATTCCTTAGCCATTGCCAACAAGCATTCTGCTTAATGATAACACGTTCAGAGGACAAGACTGACCTCTCCCACCCTAACCACTCAATATCCTGTTGGAAGTACTTGCCAGCACAAAAAATATTTTTAAAAAGACACTAGCAAACAATAGAAAATCTATTATTTTCTATGTATGATATGATTATATTGAAAATTCAAAATTAATTAGCCATTTTGTGCATATAAGTGAGAGTCAAGAAGAGTGACTGAACATGAAGATGAACATGCACAAATCATTTAGGCTCCTACTTACCAGCCAAACAAATAAACAGAAAAAGAGAAAAATAAGAGAAAATAGAGTAAAGAATTCAATCCATAATGGCAACACCAACTAGCAAATGTCTAGAAATAGAAATAAACAAGAAAATTCAAATCCTATGTGAAAAAAACAATAAAATTTTCATAAAAGGAAGACCTGAATAAATAGAGAAATAGGCTGAGGTCTGACAAAGACAGATTTACTATGAAGCTAATAAGTTTTAAGCCACTTAGAGATAAAGCTCCAGATCTCAATGGAAGTTCCCATCCAACAAGTCATTCAGGGATTTAAGTCCCTTCCATCCTGTAGCCTACCCTAGGAATTAGGGGCTTCCTTGGTGGTTCAGATGGTAAAGAATTTGCCTGCAATGCAGGAGACCTAGGTTCTATCCCTGGGTCAGGAAGATCCCTTGGAGAAAGGAATGGCTTACCCACTTCACTGTTCTTGCCTGGAGAATTCCATGGACAGGGGAGCCTGGCAGGCTACAGTCCATGGGGTCACAAATTTACTTATTGCTGCATACCAGATTACTTCCAAATTTAGTGGCTAAACACAACAATAAATATTATCAGTTTCCATGGGGAAGAAATTTGAGAGCAGCTTAGCTGGGTGGTTCTGCTCCAAGTCTCTTATGAGGTTGCATTTAAAATGCCAGCCAGGGCTACATCAACTGAAGTCTGGACCACATATAAGAAAGCCCCATCACATGACTGAGGGTTTGTGCTGGGAGTCCACAGGGGTCTCAGCTCTCCACTACATGAACCCTCCATAGAACTGCTTGGTGTCCTCATGACACGGCAGCTGGCTCCCACCAGAGGGAGTGATCCAAGAAAGGGCAAGACCGAAGCTTCATGGATCTTATGACCTGGCCTCGGAAGTTCCACTGCCACTTCTGTAATACCCTACTGGTGATACACCCTCAGTGTGCAGAGGAGGCGTGAACCCCAGGAGATAAGATCGATGGAGGTCATAATGGAATTTGGCCACTACACTCTCCTGTTCAAAACATGGCATCCAGTGTCATTACAGAAATGGAAAAAGAGCCCAGAGGATCGCCCGGCAGGTCTTAGGGGCCAGACCTGGAAGCGGCCAGCATTGTTCCTGCTCACACTCCTTGGCACATGACCCCACCTAATCCTAAAGGAGGCTGGGACATGAACCCTGGCTGCATGACCCTGGAGAGGACAGGGGTTTGCAGATCAGCCCATGGTTGGACTGCCTGTACATAATCCAGTGGTCAGAGTAACAACAAGTAAACAGGAGAGCTTGGGTTTCCTGTTCAGCGTCAAGTTGACAGAGAATCACAAAAGCAAGTTCCAGCTCAGATCTGCTGGGATGTAGGCAGAAGATGGCCACTTCTTAAGATGAGGACTTGCAACAGACCTGGGAACACAAGCTCATCAATGTTCAACCGTTGAATAAAGCTGCCCACCCTCAAGGCTTTGGGGGAAGTTGAAGGAACCCCTCATGGGAGCAGGGACTGTGGACCAGGGCCTTCCGGGTGATGAGTCTTTTGCCCTGACTCACCAGGCTTAACTTCAAGGAAGGGAAGGCATGTGATGGCTCTTGGTATGGAATAGATTTAAGTCAGAGGGAAGTGAGATAAAAGATGGTCCAGCTTGAGGGTAAACAGCAAGGACCACAAAATCATGGCTGTGGGAGGCCTGAGTGATGGATGGATGCAGAAGGGGAGCAGGTGGAGAGTGTGACTGGGTGGATGAACATGAGAGGCTGTGAACACACCCAGATAGCCCCATTTGGAGTTCACAGAAGGAGGCGCCATGCTCTGCCCTGGGATTACAGACCTCTCAGACCAAGGGTGAGGATGGACATGGTGGGATGAGTGGCCCGCACAGGAGACAAATCAGGGGTTTTCCTGGGAACAGGTAAGGAGGAGCAGCCAGACGGGCCCAGCCCTGGGGACACCACGGGCCATTGACAATGACTCACCAGCTTGGCTCCGTGTCCACCCGGGCAAAGACCCGTGGTTGCAGCTGCTCCTGCACTGTTAGGGCCTCTATTTTTTCCCAGGTACCTTTTGTCATAAGTCTCAGAGTGTTCAAGAGGGAGGTTTTCTTGCTTTTTGTTTTTTAGAGGAAACTGGAATGACAGGCCCTGGTCGAATGAAGCCTTCCTTCCCTCTATGAACAGCTCATTCAGGATGCCTTGAATTTGCATAACTGCCAGGTGGCAGTTCCCCATCCAAAGTCCTTCATCATCTCCTGGACATCATAACCACAAGGACATCAAGTGTGCCACCCACCCCCCAAACTTCTCTCGAGCCCCTGTGAACCCTGGGCTTGCTCTTCACTTGTGTGGTCTCATTAATTCTCAGAACCTCTTGAGGTAAAAATACTATGATTAACTCCACTTTACAGGTGAGGAAAGTGAGATTTTAACAAGATTATTCTGCCCCAGACCTCACAAGCCAGAAGTGACAGTGACAGATGTGGGATTCAACACCTGTGTCTGTCCCTGGACACCACTTTCTCTGCCGAGTCCCCCATCTTTTGCAGCCTCTGTGAATAAAAATAACACCTAATATGTATTTTGACCACCTCAGTCTGCACTGCAGTGTGTTGGTGCCTCAGACCCTGGGCTCTGGGGTAAGATTGAAGAGCTCAGATCCTAGCCTCGATTCTGTCCCCTGTGACATGGGAACAATAACACGTGTCTCCTAAGACTGCGGTGAGGATGCAATTGACTGATGGTTGCGATGTGCTTTGTCACTGCATGTCACCCACTGCCGCGGTCCTGAGACCCCCTGGGTTCCGGATCCAGTCTAAGTCCCTCCCACATACCGGCTCCTTGAATTCTCACAGTTCTTCAACAGGCCCAGAAAAGCTCCACAGAATGTCAAGGTCCCAGCCGCCCTGCTGAGGTTGGCATCAGACTGAACTAGGCCAAATTATGCTCCTCTGTTGCTTACACGGACTTTACAAGGAATAATGAAATGATTGTGAAATCAATCCAGAAAAAAAAAAAAAGAAAACTTGCTCATGGACACTTTGGGGTCAACACAGCTGCATAGCACTGTAGGTCACATTTCAGAAAGGAAAAATGAAACAGTTTTGTCTTCAAAGACCTTGAGTTTGAACAGAAATGTGAGTTAATTATACTGCAAAGCAGAAAGAAACCTCTCCAGTAATAGTGGTACTGGAAGGGAGCAAGGGAGGGCATGAATGAGGCTGCCTGGTGCAGGGCATCGGGCATCTGAGCCGGACCCTGAAGGCTGAGTCAGGACTTTGAGAGGCACTGGGGTAAAACCATTCCTGAGTAAGAGAACAGCTTGAGAGAAAAAACAACAAACAAATACAACTCTAGTCCTGGAGTTTGACGTGTGTTTCAGATGTCAAGTCTGGTGTGGTTAGAAAAAGTGGCGCCTGTCCCAGGAACACGAACTCTTCACAATATGAATAATAGCTGCCATTCTGTACAGGCAAGAAAGAAGTCCATGGCCAAATACATTGGGGAACACTGAGCGAAGCAAAATTCAACAGGTTTCTTTATTTCAGAACTTCTCTGAGTCTAGAATGTGCTGACGGACCTTTTGACTATCCAAGAGTGGGACAAAGTGGGCTGTGTTGTCCGAGTTCTTACCCTGAAACTCTTAAGCAGAGGAGCACCCCCAAGGTACTCACGCTCCTTGGAATACGCTTTGGAAAATGCATAGATACTCAGGCAGGGCAGGAAAAGAGGCTGGAAAAGAAGTAAAACTAAGACCTGGGATGACAGCCCACATCATTGAAACTTGTATTTGTAGATGATGGAGGGCTTTCAAAGGTTTGAGGAGGAAGGAGAGAGGATGACATGATCAAACTTATCACTTAGAGAGACTGTCCTGGAAGAATGAATGGGCTGATGTGTGGGAAGACTTTGGAAAGTTGAAATGAGGGATAAGATGGCTGAGAAGAGGCAATGTGAAGAGAGGGCTCTCTCAGGAAGACTAGAGGACTGGCTTAGGTGGTTTGGGTGAGGAGAAAGACAGGGAGTGGAAGACAGGGAGAAGGAACAGCCTGCAGCTTGGAAGTGTGTGACTGGCTCTTCATTGAAGAAAATGATGCTGAAGACAGGAAAGATGTGGGGTTTGGGGGCAGGATGAAAAGGAGGATTACAGAGACACAAAATATGAATATTGTTCAGGGGGTGCTGAGTTTGAAGCACTTCTAGGGCATCCAGGTACAGGTATTGCCAATTATTGTGAGGCGTGCTGGAAAAATTCATTTGGGGCTTTGCAGAGGTGGGCTAGGCATTCAAGAGTTGTCACAGTAGATAAGAATCCCCTTGCCAATGCAGGGGACATGGGTTTGATCCCTGGTTCAGGAAGATCCCAATTGCCACAGAGCAACTAAACCTGTGTGCCACAGCTACAGAGCCCACATGCCCTAGAGCCTGTGCTCTGCAACAAGAGAAGCCACCACAACGAGAAGCCTTAGCACCACAACCAGAGAGTACCCTACTCTCAGCAACTAGAGAAAAAGCCTGCACGGCAACAAAGACATATATATATGTCTTTATTTTCATATATATATATATATATATATATATGAAAAAAAAAAGAGTTATCAACTCACAGGTGGTGAGAGAAGAGACAGAGGAGGATGAAGGACCTCCTTGAGTATGTGGAGAAAGGAGTTCTTAACAGTCCCCTGGCCAGTGTCTTGGAGCCTTTCAACCTCTGCTCTCAGCCTTCAGAGTTCTATTTCTCCTCATTCATCCCCTGCCATACATATGCACAGTGAGTAGAATGAAGGTTCCTTCAAAAACATCCTAAAGGAAATTAGTCCTGAATATTCGCTGAAACTTCAATACTTTGGCCACCTGATGTGAAATACTGACTCATTTGAAAAGACCCTGATGCTGGGAAAAATTGAAGGCAGGAGGAGAAGGGGACGACAGAGGAAGAGATGTTTGGATGGCATCACCGACTCAATGGACATGAGTTTAAGTAAGCCCCAGGAGTTGGTGATGGACAGGGAAGCCTGGTGTGGTGCAGTCCATGGGGTCGCAGAGTTTGATATGACTGAGTGACTGAACTGAACTGAACTCAAAAACTAAAAATTTTTAGAATTACCATATGACCCAGTAATTTCACTCCTAGGCATATACCCAGAGAAAGCCATAATTCCAAAAGATACATGCACCAGTAGCCAGGACAGGGAAGCAACCTAAATGTTCATCAACAGAAGAATGGAGAAAGAAGACATGGTACACCTATACAAAGGAATATTATTCAGCCAACACCTGCGGATAAGCACCCAGGTCTCCTCTCTCATCTCTACATCCTCTCTGCAGAAGCTGGCCTTGGGACTCCATTCTCCCAACAGCTCTTGGCTGGGTCCTGTGCAGATGGGCCCTCCAGTCATCACCTACTCACCTGCTCAGCACAGAAGTTCTTGCTCCTGGGGCTGAGCCCACAAAGGCAGCCCTGGCAGGACTAGGCGATAAAGTCCACTATCTTTATTTGGGTTCCCCCAAAGCAGAACCTAAGACAAGGATTCACATCCATAGATGATCTGGAAGGCAACCAGAGGAGAGGGCAACTGAGTCAGGGAAGGGAAGGCAGCCAGTAAAGGGTCACATTAATAAAACAGAAAAGTTTTGTGGTCAATTGAGTCTCAGTCCCACTGGGGAGCCTTGGAGGACCATACACAGAGCCTCTCATGGTTGTCCATCATAAGGGGCAGCTGTGCATCAATCTGCCATCTCCTGTCCACCATGGTTCAAGGGCTACTTCCTGATGTATTAACTGCCTAGAATTTACCACTTGCATGTGGTAAGACCATGCAGGGCAAGATGGTCTTAAGTCCAGGAAAAGTTCAGGAAGAGTGACAAAGTTCCCAGTAGGAAGACATGGGTTCTTAAGTTTATCAGAGACAAGCACTGGGGAGTCAAGCATGGGACACCCATAGTGGTGCTGAAGCCACTAATAACCGAAGAAACAGTCTATCCAACAGGAGATCGAATCTTTGGGAAGAGAAAAGTTTCTCCCTTGGGAAGCTGGCCAATCCCATCCCAAAGGAGAAACCTGAGTCAAATGTGCTTATTTCATGCAGTTAGCATTATACTTTAATGATTCCAAAAGTTCAGCAGTCACCAGCGGCACCAAATTTCTCTTGTGTTCACCCTCATTTTCAATACACAGGTCAAAGAACTCTCAGCCTCGAATGAAGGCATGATTGGCCAAAATTGTTTCAAATGTCAAATACACATCCCAAAAATGAAAACCAATCAAACAAAGGCTTAGAGAAAGTATGTGTATGTCGGACTTACCCTATAAATTACTTTTAGCTTTGATTAAATTCCTTTCTCTCTAACAAGTTTCTGGACTATCAATTATTATAATGGACAGGGCAGCCAGACTTCTAAAGGAGGCTTAGTAATTGCATTCAAATGTATTCTTTTCAAACACGCTTTAGGACCTGGCATTTGAATGCCAGCCTGGAGGAGTTAAAAAGGCATGAAGCAGACTGAACACAAAGAAACGGGCAGCCAGCTGGTCGACCAACAAGCTTGATTCATGACAGGTTATGCTTAATATTCAAATACACAACCTGGGTAAACTTCATTTCCATGGAGGTGATGTTTACCAAATTGAGCCAAGCACTTTTCTGAATTCTGGGAAATGAATATACAGCTATAGAATCTTGTAACCCATGTATCACAAGCATCTTTGGGCTACCACTCGCTTTAGAGAAATAAATGGGCAGTCACAGGCCTCAGAGAGAGCAAGAAGAAAAACCATCCCTGTTGGGTTTTTTCCAAGTCAAAAATTTAAGTGAAAATAAGTCAATGTTGCCTTTTCCCAGTCTCAACAGGGTGCTGAAGTTTCTGGCTTGGCTTCTGGTATTTACTGCTCTCTGAAAATTTGTCTCCGGAGTCATATTTTTACAACGACAGATTCTCCATAAAAAATAAATTTTGGACATCAGCTTGCACTAAGGCAAAAAGAAAATTATTTGGAAAACTGGCCCTAAGAAAAAAGGGGCTGCCCCACCTATAAAATTGTAATAATACCTGTTGTAAAGATTAAATGCATTAACAGCACAGAGTGCTGGGCCCATCATAGGACAGGAGTTAAATAAATTTCACTCCCTGTTCTCAGGTCCCCTAAGGATCTGTATATCCCAGTTCAGGGAGCATCTGCTCTCTGAATTTAGGACTTCTGTATCAGTCAGGGTTCACTTAGGGGTCACAAGCCTCATGAGTGACATGGAATAGGGAATTCATTACAAGGATGATGTCTAGTGTATCTTGGGTGGAAAAGTCTAGAAAGGCCATTGCTCCTGCATCTGGTAGTGGGCTTGAAGTCACCCTGTTATCAGAGGGAGACATCTGGAAGAAAAACTGGATGTGCAGAAGGTACCCACGAGGACAGACAGGAGCCCACATCACTTCTCACCATCTGCAATCTTGATGACACAGGGGACCTTCCGAAGAAATTGGCGCCTTCATCATAGAGTTGCACCCATGCAACCCAGGCCTAGGAGAAGCAGAGGGAGATGGGTGGGAGCTGGGAGAACCCACACCCACCAGGTGAGCCTGCACACCTGTGAGCACCCAAGGACTGCTACTGCGCTTCTGCTTTCTGGTCACACAGCCAAAAACTAGAACTATGCATGGGAGAGAGTCCTGGGAAATGTAGTTCTGAGTCCATCGTGCTGACGGGGTAGAAAGCCATCATAACTTCCCCTCATAAAGGCAATCAATGTGCCTGCCCCAGGGACTGTTGGGAAGATGAAACAAGATAAGGCATATGACTCCCATCCCCCTATAGCATCTAAGTCAACACACCAACTCGAGCTCCCCATCATCCCCAATACAATATCCACCCCCATAGAGATCTATAGCACACAGCAATCCCCCACTTAACAAGTCTATTCTTGAAAACCTGTCCATAGTGAAAAGCCATTATCCCTTAACTTTTTTCTTTAATATTAATGCAGGGTGGGGGGGAATACAATGCCATGCGTCCTAATCCAAGTTAACAAAAAGTTACAAGTGGCATTGAAACATGTATAATATCATATATGAAACGAGTCGCCAGTCCAGGTTCGATGCACTGGATGCTAGGGGCTGGTGCACTGGGACGACCCAGAGGGATGGGATGGGGAGGGAGGAGGGAGGAGGGTTCAGGATGGGGAACACATGTATACCTGTGCTGGATTCATTTTGATATATGGCAAAACCAATACAATATTGTAAAGTTAAAAAATAAAATAAATTTTAAAAAAAGTTACAAGTAGAAAAATATATCACCTGAACCACAAAAATAATTTTACCTAAGTAATAAACAACACTGTGACAATGACAAATTGAGTCTTTACATAAAATATAAAGTGATAAAGATTCATTACTCTTTTCTCCTTCCTTTTTCTGCACATTTTTGTCACTAATTTTCCAACTTCGGGGGGTAGGATGGTTATCTCGCACAAATTGCACTTAGAAGTAAATGCTCAGTGCAGAGAAACCCAGGGCAGAATGAAGGTTGAGCAGGAAATGTGCTTCAAAGCACACGTGAATGGGGCACACACCCAAGAGACCCGACACTTAATGAAATGCTGCTGCTTCACCCCTTCACTCGGGCTGAATGCAGGAATCAAAACTTTGTGGGTTCACCAAATAGGGCACCCAGTTTAAATGTATCCTGTGTGATGTTCTTAGGCTAGTGACTGTGGTATTGAGTAAATTGATAAGCATACTCATTTGCCTAGAACTGTAGTGTCAAAGAAATACTTCTTACAGTATATTATTCAGTGCATTTTGGGGTAAGAAGCTTATTATTTTTTTAAGTGGGGAAAAAAGCCTAGAAAGTGATTAATTTTTCAAGAGCTGTTAACAGTGAAAAATTGACATCTGTACAGTCATTATGTGAAGGAGGCCTGCATAAGATCTTTCCACTCCATACCTCATTCAATTCTCAAAGCCCTGGTTGTACCGCCAGAAATGTCTTCTGTGTTCAGAAATCTGACCAGCAAGCAAGAGGTTGAGGAATGTGGCAAACCCTGCAAGCTGCGTCCTCAGCATCAATTCTCCCCGATGACTTGACTTGACTTGGTACAGCAACGTTCCCTGGTGGCTCAGTGGTAAAGAAGCCACCGGCAATGCTGGAGACCCAGGTTTGATCCCAGGGTCAGGAAGGTCCCCTGGAGAAGAAAATGGCAACCCATTCCAGTATTCTTGCCTGGGAACTCCCATGGACAGAGAAGTCTGGAAGGCTACGGTTCGTGGGGTCACAAGAGTCAGACACGACTTAGCAACTAAAAAACCACCACTGTGTCTAGTTAAATACTATGGTTACTGGTGGGATTGAGAGGGGGAAGGAGGGGGGATGGATAAACTTGGAAACCGGGATTAACAAATGCACACTACTGTATATAAAACAGATAACTAATAAGGACCTGTTGTATAGCACAGGGAACTCTATTCAGTGCTCTGTAATGACTTATATGGAAAAGAATCTTCAAAGAACAAGTCAGATAGATAGATAGATATGTAGATGTATGTATATATATAAAGCTGATTCACTTTGCTGTACACTGGAAACTAACACAACAATGTAAATCAACTCTATTCCAATTTTTAAAAGAAGAAAAAGAACCATAGAAATGGGAGAAAATAAAACACTCAGCCTCACAGACTCTCTCGCAGCTCGGGGTGCCCAGGTGACCCAGTTCTGTCCAGATAGACATAAACCCAAATAGCCAATTGGAGCTTCCAGGGAAGGACTGTTTTCCAGAAAACTGAGATCAGATTCGGCTGATTTTTACCACTTGCCCTCCTTTCTCTCCCTGCCTGGAATATATCTCCATGCCTTAAGATGGAGGGCCCATCCTGTGACGGTGAGCACAAGTCCTCAGCTTAAGATACAGAACATTAAAAGAAGGGAGCTGAGCACTGACTCCAAGAGGCCCATGCTGGCCCCGGACCACCCACCTCTGCTTTGCTGCTCCTTGAGAAAGTCCTACTCTGATTTACATCTTCTGTTCATGCCACTGAATGGAGTCCCTAATTATTACAGAAAATAGATCCTTTGAGTTTGCATTTTATATTACCAATGTTCCACATATTACAAATAGGGTTTACTGTTTTGAAAAAGTAAACTGGCTCCATAATAATGTGAAAAAATGCTTCTCTCTAAAACAAAAACATCAATTTTAAAAGATATGCATAAAATAAGAAAGATCTTAAACCCAAATTAACAATTACTTTATTTTCATTGCCCCAAAAAAACAACTTTGAAAATGTTCCTTTTAATCTGAATGAAAATTTCATTTCAGGTTAATGTTAATAAAGTATGATAATGACCTCCAGATGAGATGGGTCATGTTTATGGGATTTCTTTGTTAGTTCACTTACTGATCCATAATTAATTTGTAGATAGAATCTTAAAAAAAAAAAGACCAAAAAATTTGCAATGAAAAGTGGACGTACAAAGATGACGTTCAAATCAAGATTCAAAATTAATAAAACATTTTCCTAATAAAATTCTTGATTATTTACTGTGACAATATTTGAGTTTTAGTCTCTCTACTGGAAAAAAATAGAGTGGATAAAAGAGAATATCATGGACAGCACAGTGACTACAGTTAATAACGTGTGTGTGTGTGTGTGTGTGCGCACACACACACGTGCGCTCAGTTGTGTCCGACTCTTTGAGACCCCATGGACTGCCAGGCTCCTCTATCCATGGAATTTTCCAGGCAAGAATACTGGAGTGGGTCACCATTTCCTACTCCGGGGGATCTTCCCAACCCTGGGATCAAACCCAAGGCTCTTGCGTCTCCTGCATTGGCAGACAGATTCTTTACCATTTGCGCCACCGGGGAAGCCCACAGTTACTAATACTGTACTGCAAATTTGAAAGTAGCTAACATAGTAAACCTTAAAAGCCCCCATCACGAGAAAAATAAAACAAAAACAACAAAAAAATCTTTGTAACTATGTATGATGACAGGCAGTAACTAGACTTCCTGTGGTCATCAATGTACACAAATATTGAATCATGGTGCTGTCTACCTGAAACTAATGTATTTTTATGTGTCAGCTATACCTCAATTAAAAAAACTCAGTACAAAAAACTCATTAAAGCACTTCTCAAATATATAAAAATGTTTTTGTAATAGAAATATAAATAATAAACCAATCATTTTCTTTTAAAAGCTGATTTTCTAAATCATCAGCTGGTTTTTAAACATGCCCATTTTATAATACTGCCTTTGAATATTTTTTAATCTAATAATTTTCATTACTAACAAAATGCAGTGCTTATTAGGCATCTTTTCCAGATCATACACCTTGTACCAGCCTTTCACTGTCTCCTCCAAAGAACTTTGTAGTGAAACCATCTACCTGAAGCATGCAAGACTGACCTATTAATAGAAGATCACAGGACGCCTATCGGCTGGTCCCATCCATTTGGTATCATCAAAAAAATATCAGATGCTCAATTGCACTGACCCACTTCAACCAGTGGTCAAAAGGTCACATTCCAGGGACCAGGGAGGCTTAACCAAAAGATAATGTAACCAGTGGTGGCCAGCACACCAGCCCTTAAGCCTGGATGTCAGCTGCCCCTGTGATGAGCACTTTCTGCCACAAAGGAAATCCAGATAACTGTGTTCAGATGGAAGGCTCACCCAGCAGGCGTGTGAAACACTCTCTGTTCTAGTGTGGTCCTCATTCTGCACTTTTTAAAAATTGAAACATGGTAGATTTACAAAATCTAGCTGTGGCAAAAGTGATTCAGCTATATGTATATATATATATATATATATGGGGCTTCCCAGATGG
Source organism: Bison bison bison (assembly GCF_000754665.1). NCBI lineage: Eukaryota > Metazoa > Chordata > Mammalia > Artiodactyla > Bovidae > Bison > Bison bison. Next base: position 2,456,600 of record NW_011494635.1, on the reverse strand, counting down.
TGCTAGTGGTAAAAAAAATTCTCCTGCCAATGCAGGAGACACAAGAGATGTGGGTCTAACCCCTGGATTGGGAAGATCCCCTGGAGGAGGAAATGACAACACACTCCAGTATTATTGCCTGGAAAATTCCATGGCCAGAGGAGCCTGGTGAGTCCATGGGGTTGTACAGTGTGAGACACAACTGAGTGACTGAGCATATGTATATATTCTTTTTCAGATTATTTTCCATTATAGGTTATTACAAGATATTGACCACAGTTCCCTGTGCTATAATAGTAGACCCTTGTTGTTTTAAAATTTTTTTAGATTCCGCATATAGGTGATACCATATAATATTGGTCTTTCCCTGTTTGACTTATTTTATTTAGTATGAAAATTTCTGGGTCCATCCATGTTGCTGCCAGTGGCGTTACTTCATTCATTTTTATGGTGGAGTGGTATTCCATTATACAAACGTTCCACATCTTCTTTATCCATTCACCTGTTGACAGGCATTTAGGTTGCTTCCATATCTCAGCTATTGTAAATAGTGCTGCTATGATTATTGGGATGTATGTATCTTTTTGAATTATAGTTTTGTCTGGATATATACCCAAGAGTGGAATTGCTGGATCATGTGGTAGTTCTATTTTTCATTTTTCAAGGAACTTATATACTGTAGTATATATGCATCAGTTTACATTCCATCAGGAATGTAGGAGAGTTCTCTTTACTCCACACACTCTCCAGCATTTATCATTTGTAAACTTTTTAAAGACAGTCAGCTGACTGGAGTGAAATGTAGCATCTGCTACAAGTACCCTTCTCCTGGACTATTAGGGAACTGTCTCCCCATCTCTAGGCTCACCTTAGTAAGATTAAGAACCTTAAGAAGATTCACCCTATACACTGCTGCATTCCATGAAGGAAGGAGTCCAACGTAGTCCACACTCAAGGAGAGAGGACTTCAGCTCCATCTTTTGAAGGAACGTCAAAGGATTCGTGGATATACCCTAAACTCGCCTAACAACCATCTTTTGCTTCCACCCTCTTTAACCCTGTACTTCCGTAGTAGCTCAGATAGTAAAGCATCTGCCTGCAATGCAGGAGACCCAGGTTTGATCCCTGGGTCAGGAAGATCCCCTAGAGAAGGAAATGGCAACCCACTGTGGTATTCTTACCTGGAGAATTTCTTGGACATAGGAACCTGGCAGGCTACAGTCCATGGTGTTGCAAAGAGTCAGACATGACTGAGCAACTAACTCACACAGCTTTCTTTAAGCTACCAAACAAACACTTCATTCTCAGCCCACATTCAGATCCCCCAGCCCCATCATCCCGAACGTACCCACCCCAGCCACTCGTTCATACTCCCTCGTACTACCCCAAGTGATCTGCTTGTGGGTCCCCACATGTGCACAGGGCTTTCCTATCTCTGAACCTTTCTTGCCTCTCTTCTTTAAACAAGAATATTGTGCAGACACTTTGGCATCGTCCATCACCTGCCACCCATCCATCAAACTGAACTTGGCCTTCATCTTCTCCTTGATGCCTTACCAGTGCCCCCATGGAAATCCTAAAGCATGCCATACCCTCTATGGCACTAGTCATTTTCTTATGCTTAAAACTGTATTAATGTCCACGCCTTCTCTTTCACAATTAGACTGTAAGTTCCTTGAGGTAAAGCCCAGGCACATCACAGTATGTTCAAGAGCGACTGTCCCGATAATCTAATCTTTATCAGGTGGACAAGAGCAGGAGTCAGCAAATGCTTTCTGAAAAGAGCCAGGTGGCAAATATTTTAGGCTCTTCATGCCATGTGGTCTCTGTCACAGTTACTCACCTCTGCGGTGTGGTTCCCAAGCAGCCAGAGACAGTCTGTAAACATACTGTTGTATGTTTGTGTTGTGTTTCAATCAAACCTTACCTACAAACAGGCGGCCAGCTGAATTTAGCCCATGGGCCATAGTTTGCCAACTCCTAAACTAAATATTGCCTATGGATTGTTAATTTCTACAATTCTAAAATTCAAATATAGGGATTACTATGACTATTTTTACATAAAATTTTAAAAATAATTTTTATATTGTGGAATTTTGTATATTCCCTACTGTTTCTATAATCTGGGTATAACTTCTTTCATAACAACAACAACAAAAAAGATATTTTAACCTTACAAATCTTTCACAGTTTTTGAGAGAATAGAGGCTGGAGGAGGTATGCACACACAATTATATGTTAACCATTTTCTTCCCACTCTTCTAATGCAAAGTCTCTAATTGTTTTATAGTTTTACTATCTCATCTGAAAAGCAACTTTTCATCCCAGTTATAGCAAGACTACAATTCGGCAATGGGTGAACAGTAATTTCTATTTGAACCTGAGTTTTAGATCCTTGTTCTGAAGATTTGTCTTAATTTCATCTTTGACATATATTTAAATTATTAGTTTCCTATGTAAAAAGAGAGATGCATGAATAGCATTCATTTAAGAATTAGTGATTCACAATCACATACATGGATATAATATGATTACTTAAGCAGTGAGGTAGAGCTCAATAAATATATAACACAGAAATAAATAATTGTCAAGTGGTATTGAGACAGCAAGAGGATGTGAAGGGATGCTAGTCTGAAAAGTCTACTTTTGGGTTTTCACGAGAAAGTTACAGAGCTCAAGAGAACCACTCCTAAAAGACTCAGCTCACCTTTACAACAGTGGATATGAAGCTTGGAAACCACCCCAGTGATAAAAGAAATTTGCTGTTTTCAGGGAAATGTCAGGAGGCAAACGTTACTCTTGTTTGAACAGAGCTAAAAGAGAGGCCACTGTGTGTGCTTGACAGTGACAAACGGCTTCCAAAGTAAACGGCACTGTCTGCCCTCTCCCGCCATCCCCGAACCTGTTTTGCCGGCTGTCAAACCTTTGGCCTCCATTCTATCTGTCTCTAGTGATCATGGGAAATGATCATGAATTACTTACTGTCCTAAATGGTAGACAGACCTCTTCATTTCAAATATTTCACATCACCTCAAACTCTGATTACAAGAGGAGACAAATATTGATGTAATTTACAAATAAATGTAAAAGACTTTAAGACCAGCTTTTGACTGTCTTCTCTGCCTTTTCAGAGCACAAGCCTTCTCGAGTTGTCTGCTGAACTTTGAGGAGAATGTTTTTAAGCCTCAGCATTTCAGAAAATACTCAGAAGAAAAAGAAAGTGGAAAAGATCCTTATCTCGCAAGTGAGAAGGTAATACTTAGGGCAGATTCTTTGACCATTTATTTCAAAGGATGGTCCAAATTTGCTGAGTTAGATCTGGAAAATGATGGAAGGATCTAGAAAGTCTTTTTTTATACTGTGCAAAGACCTCTATCTCAATTAATTATGAGACATTATTTATAGGTAATAAGATTTACTAAGTAGTTATTCAAGAATATGCTTGTCCCAATTCAATGATGGTTCAGTGGTTAAGACTGCACTTTCACTGCTGAGGGTTGGGGTTCAATCCCTGATCAGGAAACTAACATCCCACAAGCTGTGTTGTGTGGCCCAAAAAAAAAGTTATTGTAAAATGTTGGCCATATTCCCTGTGCTATACATTTATCATTTTATCTTATCTATTCTATAGCTAGTAGCCTGGACATAGGAGGGCAAGTGGGTGGTGCAGTCAGAGGAGGCCGCCTCCCAGGGAGAAGCACCCCTATGGCCCACTGTCCTTTTACCCCTTCAAAATGTAAATTCCCCTTCTTTCCTGTGTATCAACGTAGGTGGCATCTGGTAGGTAAATTGCTCATGCCTTCATTCAGCAAATAGAATTGCGTGCCTGTTACCTGCCAGGTGCCGAGGACTCAGTGCCCAGATAGACCCTTGTGCTCAGCAGAACAGGTAGTAAGCCTCGTATGTGGGCAGAGCTTCAGAATCACTTAGCATCATCAATGAAGAATCCACTCAACCACTACAGTTTAAGTTAGAGGAATGGGGGAACTTCCCTGGTGGTCTTGTGGTTGGGAATCTGCCTTCCAATGCAGGGAATGTGGGTTCAACCCCTAATTAGGGAACTAAGATCCCACACGCCAGAGGGCAACTAAGCCCATGAGCCATGACTAGAAAGAAGCCTGACCACTGCAATGAAAGATCTTATATGCTGTAATGAAGACTCCACGGACTGCAGCTCACACCAATTCAGCCAAATGAATAAATATTTTCTAATTTAGAAATTAAAATAAATTAGAGGAATGCAGTCCAGTTTTCCAAGAACAAGTAATTTCCATTACCATGACTGTAGACATATGTCCTAGAATAAGGTAATGCTTCAAGTCTCTGCCCTAAATGAGGCCATTTGACAACGCTGTGTGCATGCTCAATTGCTTCAGTCCTATCCGACTCGTTTCGACCCTATAGACTGTAGCCCATCAGACTCCTCTGTCCATAGGATTATCCCAGCAAGAATGCTGGAGTGGGGTGCCATTTCCTACTCCAGAGGATCTTCCTGACCCAGGGATCAAACCTCTGTCTCTTGCGTCTCCTGCATTGGAAAGCAGATTCTATGCCACTAATCCACCTGGAAAACCCCTTTGACAAAGATGCAATGTGGCGTATAGTCTTGAAGTTCCTCCTCCATAAACCCCCAAAGTCACTTTCTGAAGTTCCAGTCCTTGGGCCTGATGGAAAAACAAGGTGGTTTTAGGAGATCCCAGGGGATCTGCCCCGAGTTCCCCCAGAGGAACTGTTTTCAAGTCTCCCATAATAAAATTTGGTTGAACGGTAACCTAAAGCCCTATACATTTTGTGCCCAAGACCGGAAAAAGGAAATGAGGAGTGTGGGGAAGTTTTCTATTTTTATTTCTATTTCAGGTAGCCTCTTTCTCCAAGGAGCTCCAGCGGCTGCTTGAACCCTGGTCAACTTTATATATGGTGCTTCTGTTCACACATGCTTTCCTAGATTGTCCAGTCTGGCTTCTGCTGTGGTTACCTTTTTTTCCTTTCTTCCTCTTATTGCCACTCACAGTTGTAATGTTCTGGTTTATTCATTTACTTAAGTGACCTGAGACTTCTGTTTTAGAAATCTAGAATACCAAAACGATGTGCTTAAAAATAGAATCGTTTTTACGATCGCAACACGTTGATCCGGGCTTTTATATATTACATGGTGAATAAATGCATCAACACACGAAGAAATATTAACAGCGTGTCCTGCTTCTGTCAAAGGGCCAGTGAATGCATATCCAGCCACGGGAAACAGAGCGCCTGCAAAAGTAGGGACAAATGTTCTTCCTGTGAAGGATTGGGTTCAAGGTGATTCTCCCCAGAGGATGGATCAAAATAATAGCTTTCATAGGAGATTTGGCAGTAGTCAGACAGGAGGCTATAGCTTGGATGTGCAGCCATGGTGGGTTCCTAGGTCTACCATGAAGTGAGAAAACCAACCCACCACAGCTCTGTCATCAGTTCCAGGCGGGGACTGGGTCCCCTGCCCAGGGCTTCAGAAGTGTGGAAGGAGGAGCAGAACTTGTTCTGAGCTGCTCATGACACGGAAAACTGGATGTCCGGGCATGTTTTCCTGATCCATGAGAGGCAGCCCAAGAGACAAGGAGAAGGCGGGGCTTTGGCTTTGTTTTCTTGTTGCTTCTTTTTAAATTTTTATTTATTTCTTAATTGGTGGAAAATGGCTTTACAACTTTGGTTTGATTTCTGCTATACAGCAACACAACTCAGTCGTAATCATGTATATAGATGTAGATAACCCTTTCCTCCTTCTTATTGTTTTGTCAAGTTTTTGCCATTTAGGCCCAGTCACCACACCCTGAGGCCCAGTCACCCCACCCTTGGACAGTGCAGACCTAAAATACCAACAAGCTGTCACCAGTCATGTGAGCTCCTTCTTTGGGGAAGAGGAAGCAAGAGAGAGGCTGAAAGTTTCCTTTCCATGTTGCTCCCCCTGAAAAGTAAGGAGAGAAAATGTGAGGCTAGAAGAAAGGACCCATCTCACATGTGTTGTTCAGAAGACAGGGTCATCAAAAAGACTACTCTGAGTCTGGACGATGCTATTAATAATATTCCTTAATCTCGAGGCTGTGGAGGGAAGGAGCTTGAGCAAGACCCTCACCCCAGCCTCCATCTTGACACCATGAGTCAATTGCCATGGCTTTGAGGAAGAAAGAAGGTAAATGACCATTATTGTGTCATCCCCAGCCTCGAGGCATGCTGCTGCTGCTACTGCTGCTAAGTCGTTTCAGTCGTGTCCGACTCTGTGCGACCTCATAGACAGCAGCCCATTAGGCTCCTCTGTCCCTGGGATTCTCCAGGCAAGAATACTGGAGTGGGTTGCCATTTCCTTCTCCAATGCATTAAAGTAAATAGTGAAAGTGAAGTCGCTCGAGGCATGCAGGGGACACTAAAAGCAGGCTTATACTGTAACCTCCTCCACAGAATAGCAGACTGGCTCCGCTCGTCAGCCCCCTGCTGCCTTCCTATCCACACCAGCCCTGGGTGGCATTTTATGTTCAGTGACTGTCAGACTTGGAAGCTTCTCAGTGAATCCTGCCAGCTTATTTCCTCCAGAAAGAGAGCTGGTAACTGCGGAGGTTTGTGCCTAGGACTTCCTGGTGTTCTGAATAAAGCAATTTATGCACTCAATTCCTTTGAGGCCAAGCCAACGGTCTTCAGCCCCAAGGTGAGATTGGCCTTGCTACATACATGTCCCTGGGACAATAAAGATCCTTGCCCAGTTCTCTAAATCAGCTGACCACGGGAGACAAACATAGACTGAGAAGCCTTCCTACTGTACGTATCCATGAGGCTGCCAGTTGTAGGCTGTGTCCCTGAACGATGGATGAAGGTGACAGTCTCCATCACAAGTGAGGCTGCAGCCAAGCTCAGGATGAGAAGAGCGACCAGCAAGGTGAGCGGACAAGCTGGCTGACCCTTCACTCTGTTCTTCAGCTCACTTCTTCCCTCCAGCCATGTCCAAACACTCTCTCTAGAGCCTCGACTAAGGTATCAACTCTTAAATGTGGCTGCTACAGGGTGGCATCTTGAGAGGAGCCTGGACAAAGATTGGGCTCAGATCCTGGTTCTTCTCTCAACTAGAGAGTTCACTTTGGGAAATCATTCAGTCCTCTTAGTCCCAGATTTGTGACCAGCAACATGAGGATAAGCAAGAACTTTTTATGAAAACGTTATGTATATGTGATTCCAGCTATGGTAGACTAGCTGATGATAAACCAAACCTCTGTCTCAGATGGAATGATTTAAAAGTTTGGATAGAGAATTAAAAATACCTGAACTCAGAGGCATCAGAGAGTTGAGAAGGCAGCAGGAATTTGAGGGGCCATGATCCAAGACAGAAGAAAAATAGAAGTGTGCCTGCATTTGGTCCAGCCGTTCTCCCTGAGAGATTTCTGGTTTCCAAAGCAGCAGTTCTAAGGGCTTGGAAGCCTAGAAACTGGGTGTGGCGTGGGGTGGGATGGGGGAGCGGTGGAAACCAGCAGAAAGTGACGATCTGAGATATGCTAGATGCAGCTTTAAGTGGCCTTGCACAGTCTCATGAAGCTGGATGGAGGGAACACAGATCCCAGCAAAGCGGAGGAGCCCTGGACGAAGACACAGGCTATGGGATGACCCATGTCAGGGGCACACCCCGGAAGTGAAGGCAAACCAGGCACGGACCAGCTGGGACAGATGCTGTGCTCAGCTCCTGCCTGGATGAGGACCGTCTCCACCTCCTTCAGCAACCCGCAGTAAGAGAGGAAGGTAAGACTGTCCAATCCCCCAAATTACCTCTGACGTTTATCAATGTCTGGTATTTAAGAAAAATTACTTAGCACACCAAGGGTCCAGACGACATGACAGAACACACATCTGAAAAAACAGACCCAGACGAAACAGGTAACAGAGTTGCCAGCAAAGGACTTTAAAACAACTGGGATAAATATGTTCCAGAAAATAGAAGAGGGAAATTTTCAGTAGATAATTAAAATCAATTTAAGGAAGAATTAAATGCCGATTCTATACTGAAAAATAACCTGGAAAGAAATACTAAATAGTTGGGTTCAAAAGCAGGTAAGATTTGACATGTTGGAAGAAAGGTTAGTAAAAATTAAGTAAACTGAGGCACAAAGAAGAAAAAGATGGAAAATATGAAAAAGAGCATAGAAATATGGGACACAGGGAAAAAGCGTAACATCATATAATTGGAATCCCAGAAGCAGAGGTGAGAGAGAAGGTGGCAGAAACATTACTTCAAAAAAAAAACTAATAATGACCAAAAACTTTCCAAAAGTGATGTAAGACATCGAATCTTAGACTTAGGAAGAGTTATGCACTCTAACGGAGAAGGCAATGGCACCCCACTCCAGTACTTTTGCCTAGAAAATTCTAGACTAGCCCTGGTGGGCTGCGGTCTATGGGGTCGCAGAGAGTCGGACACTACTGAAGCGACTTCGCAGCAGCATGCACTCTAAGAGGCTTTCCTGGTAGCTCAGACGGTAAAGCATCTGCCTACAATGTGGGAGACCTGGGTTCGATCCCTGGGTGGGAAAGATCCCCTGGAGAAGGAAATGGCAACCCACTCCAGTATTCATGCCTGGAAAATCCCATGGACCAAGGAGCCTGGTGGGCTACAGTCCATGGGGTTGCAAAGAGTCGGACATGACTCAGCGACTTCACTTCACTTCATGCACTCCAAGAGAAAAATCGTGCAAATAAAACCACATCTATGCTTATCACAGTGCTGTTAAATAAAGCAAATAGAAAAAAAAAAATAGAACAGAGGATACAGAAGTTTAAAATGAGAACACTGCAGGATATGCACTCTTTCTGAGCCCTTGTGAAAAGCAGAAAAGTAAATGTAAATGCGAAAGGAAGTATGGGATCTTTAAGAGAAGTTTTAAAGCACTTCAGAGGTTTTATTTTTATTTTTTTTCTTTTTAGCATATACATTTTATTTTTTAATTTTTTTGTTTGTTTTTAATTTTATTTTATTTTTAAACTTTACATAATTGTATTAGTTTGAGAGGGATATGTTCTGATGAGAGTGGAATTAAGCTAATAATCAGTACAGAAAAGACAACTCTCGAAATTCCCTTATGTTTTCAAATTAAGTAATACATTCCTAGGTTCCTTATAGACCAAAGAAGAGGTCACAGTGGAAATCTGAAATTATGTAGAACTGGATAGTCATAAACGTATAACATACTGAAAGTTGCAGGATTCAGCAAAAGTCATAGTCGGAGGAAAATATATGGCCTCAAATGAATATTTTAGAAAAAAAGGAGAAAATTAATGAGCAACTCTGGAAGTTAAGTAAAAAAGAGCAAATTAAACCCCAGAAAAAAGACAGAGCTGGGTGGGAATTAAAAAGGTGATAACAGAAATCGGTCAAATGAACAAATGACACAAAAATCTAGAAACCAAAGAGTTGTTTCTAGAAAAGAGGAAGAAAGGAGGACAGAGAGTACCAATATCAAGAATGAAACAGAGAGCGTAACTGCAGAGCTTAGGACTTTTTTAAAAGTGAGAGGATGGTATAAACAGCAAATTTTCAAACACCTTGCAAATAAAAATCTGAATAGTTTTATAACAATTAAAGAAAATATTAAATAAATTGACTACATAATAACAAATTTCCTCAGGGAAAATATAGACTGAAACAGCTTCACTGGTGAAATCTACCAAATACTAAATAAAGATATAACATCAATCTTATACAAATGCTTTCAGTACACAGATAAAGAAAGATTTGTTGTTCAGTGGCTCAGTTGTGTCCAACTCTTTGCAACCCCATGGACTGCAGCACTCCAGGCTTCCCTATCCTTCACTATCTGCTGGAGTTTGCTCAAACTCATGTCTATTGAGTCAGTGATGCCATCCAACCATCTCATCCTCTGTCCCTGCTTCTCCTCCTGCCCTCAATCTTTCCCAGAATCAGGGACTTTTCCAATGAATCAGCTGTTCACATCAGGTAGCCAAAGTAGTGGAGCTTCAGCTTCAACACAAACGCTATCAATACACAGATAAAGAAATATGAGTCCCTAAATAATTTTATGAAGCCAGGGTAATCTTGATACCAAAATCTGAAAAATCCATTACTAAGAAGGAAATTTTCAGGTCAATTTTACTTGTAAATATAGTGCAAACTTTTTAACAAAATATCAGAAAACCAATTCAAGTTACATGTAGAGAGAATAATGTATCAAGACAAACTTGCATTTATTTCTGAAATGCAATGTTAATTAACATTGAAAATTTAGCAAATGTAATTCAGCACATTGTGAGAATAAAGGTACAATCATATGACTATACAATAGAAGCAGAAAAAATTCAATACCCTTATGATAGAAAACAAAAATGGTGTGCACATTGGAAATATAAGGCAGATTCTTTTACAGTCTGAGCCACCAGGGAAGCCCCAATAAAAACAGAATATAATATAAAAACAGTACATATGAAAATCTAGAACAAACATGATTCATAATGCTAAAATACTGGACATTTTCACCTGAGATCAGATGCCCATTATTAACTATTATTCTTGGAGCACATGTATACCTGTGATGGATTCATTTTGATATTTGGCAAAAACTAATACAATTATGTAAAGTTTAAAAATAAAATAAAATTAAAAAAAAATAAAATAAAATAAAAAAGATTTTAGCTTATCTCTTTGGGCGACACATTTGGGTAACCCATTCCACAACATGCAGGTTTCAGTAAACAAATTTGGTCATTTCCTCTGGGAACTTAAATCTTCCTAAGGAGAAGACAACATTGGTACATTTTTAGGTTTGTTTTCCATGATGTAAATAAGACTTTATGATTTGAAGGGCATATTTCTGGGTTTCGGAGACAGTTTAAGTGCAATACCTGCCCCGTTATGTGGACTGAAAGGGGCCAGTTGAGAGGGGTGCCATGTGGGGGTCTCAAGGACTTTCAGATATGTTAACACTGATGCTAATATCTGTGCTGTAGACTAGAAAGGGAGACTTCCGGAAAGAGAGAAAAGGAGAAAGGAGACTGTAATTGATAGGGTGGGCGACCTAGTCCCACACCCAATCATCCTTTCTCCAGTCCCTGATGCACACATGGGGCTTCTGCAGACAGATTCCCTTTGGAGAAAACAAAAACTGTTCTCCCACTCAAAGCATTTGAAAACCAATGGCTTAGATTGTTGGGAAATTTTTCATCATAGCTAAATTTCTTTCCAACTGGTAATATTTTTCTTCCCTCTTGTCATCCCAATCAAATTAAGCTGGTCAATTATTTACTTTCTAGTTTAAATTATATTTTCCATCCTGTTGTTTTCTCTATCCTGGGTGAATAAAATGCTATTGTCGTAGGTCCTACTGATGGCAAAATGTTGAATAGTGGAAGACTATAACATTTTGCCTTGATTTTTTTAACAAAAAAATTCTTAAATATACTTCTTTAAAAAAATCAATAACTGACTTTTAAAAATGCAAATTCCAGAGTTGATTAAAACGTTACTAACATTGATGTGTGAAATTCTTTGATTCACTTTCTTTCTCATTCTAAATACCTTCTCAATAACTTTAGCCTTCAAAGATAACCTTCTGTTTCACAGAAGAAAAATTGTATTAATAAAGAAAGTTATTCTTCTCAACATAATTCTCTATATACTTTCTTTTTCTTATTTCACCTTTTTTATATCCTCCTTTATTCTTTTGCTGATCTCTTCTATCAGAGTTGTGCTTCTTTAGTTTTTACTTCCTTTTTGTTGCAGACCTTCTTTATTCTTAATGGCATTATTCCACATTTTTTTAATCTCATAATTTGATTTGGCAATTTTTCTTTATTTCTTAGTACTTCACTTTTGGTAGAAATTAAAATATGTTAATACTTTGTCTTAGTAAATGAACATGATCTTTATTGGAAAATTTTCAAAATGCAAATAAAGATTTCTAAAAAAAACTCCTGGGCTATCACCGTGGACAATGTGCTGTGTGTGCTGACTGACTCTTTGTGACCCCATGGCATGTTAGCCCACCAGGCCCCTGGGTCCATGGAATTTTCCAGGCAAGAATACTGGAGTGGGCTCCATTTCCTACTCCAGGGTATCTTCCTGACCCAAGGATTGCACCCTCATCTCTTGCATCTTCTGCACTGGCAGGCAGAGTCCTTACCACTACACCACCTGGGAAGCCCCTTAACCAAGCATGAAGTCCTTCGAAGCACAAGACCCTGTGTGACCACACAGATCAAAAGCCTATGAACACTCTGCCCAGAACATATAGCCTAGTCCTTGCAAATCAACACCTGTGACCAGTTAGATCAACCAAGTCAGTCCAAAATGTTTCATCATTTCATGAGCTTCTCACTTGAGTTGCTAAATGGTCGTGACTATTTTGGGATTTTTTTTTGTTTTTTTTCTTTTTTGGATGTGGACCATTCTTCAGAGTCTTTATTGAATTTGTTACAAATTGTCTCTGTTTCACGGTTTGGTTTTTTGGCTGCAAGTCATGTGGGATCCCAGCCTTCCAACCAGGAATTGAACCCACACCCCCTACATTGGAACGTGAAGTCCCAACTACTGAACCGCCAGAGAAGTTCCATGACTGTGTTCTTTTTGACCAAATTAACTGAATCTACTAGGATGAGGGGGTGGAGAGGTAGGGGGGGTGCGGGTGGAGGGGTGGTGGGCGTTACGTAAGAAGGACAATATCAGGCTAAAATTTACACAGACAATTGGAGGGTTATATCTGAAGTCTGTTGTCTCATGATCTGAAAGACATTGCTCTAAAAATAAATAATAACTGCCAATGATGACCATCCTCTAAGATGCTGGGCATCTACTTCCAAAGGGCACTTACAGGGAAAGTCAGTTGTAGGCCTCAAGGCAGCCCCATGGGGTGGGCACTGTACAGACCCAATTTACAGATGAGGAACCAGTCCTGGGGAGAGATAGATGGAGTAAATTCCCCAGGTAATACAGTCTGTTAGCAGTGGTATTGTTAGTTGCTAAGTCATGTCTGACTCTTTGTGACCCCAAGGACTGTGGCCCTCCAGGCTCCTCTGTCCATGGGATTCTCCAGGCAAGAATACTGGAATGGATTGCCATTCCCTTCTCCAGAGGATCTTCCCCACCCAGGGATCAAACCTGGGTCTCCTGCATTGCAGGCAGATTCTTTACCATCTGAGCTACAGCGAACAGGGGCTAAAATCAGGTCTGAATCACCAACCCCCTCTTGGCCTCCACGTGATTCCAGTACTGTGATCCCAGTCCCCATCTTCTACAGACACAAGCAAAGATCTGGATTTGGGAAGGCGGTGGGAAGGCTCATGTGGTGGTCCTGCACTTCACTCTCCCTGAAAATGGGCCTCCTGCTTGTAAAAGACCCCGAACTCTAGAATATACCTGAACTTGCAAGCCCACATCTCAGGGCTGAGGGAGGTAAAGCTACTCTGTTTTCAGCCACAGACAAGGATTTTTTTTCTCTTCTCTGTATAAACAGCAGGTTGTTTTTCTAGTTCTTAGCTGAATGCCAAGCCTCCATAAAAAAAAATAAAAGAAAAAGGAAATTCTTGCCTAGAACATGAAGGATTCAGCAAAACGAATCTCAAAAACCTAGGTGTTCAGGCTCTGTGGACATAGCCGGCATTTTGCGGACACACTTAAGCCCTACCTCCACCTGTTTAAAGGCTGGAATTAAGGGCTTTGGAATTTGATGAACCCTCTGTTTTCAGTCCTCCTAGAAACAAAGCTAAAATGACCTGTCTGCAGCACTAGGTGTTCCTTATCTGTTTTCATGGCTGCCTTCAGGCTCAGGGTAAAGTCTGAAAGCAAGAATTGAACTGACTACAAGAGTGAAGTCCAAACCAGGAGGTCTATGTGTATACAGTCATGTACATATCTATATGACTTCCTCTGTTCTCCAGTTTTGGAGAAGGCAATGGCACCCCACTCCAGTACTCTTGCCTGGAAAATTCCATGGATGGAGGAGCCTAGTAGGCTGCAATCCATGGGGTCGCTAAGAGTCAGACACGACTGAGCGACTTCACTTTGACTTTTCACTTTGATGCATTGGAGAAGAAAATGGCAACCCACTCCAGTGTTCTTGCCTGGAGAATCCCAGGGACGGGGGAGCCTGGTGGGCTGCCGTCTATGGGGTCGCACAAAGTCGCACACGACTGAGGTGACTTAGCAGCAGCAGTAGCAGTTCTCCAGTTTACTGTCTGTATATAGATACTAAGATAAAACACCAAACATCACTAACTTTTCATACTTACCATGTTCCCTCCAGGATTCAGATAACTGGACAGAAGGTTTTTTTAAAAAATTATTTATTCTTCTCATTCAGATTTAATTTGGTTACAATCCAGGTGTGTCCCCCAATTCCATATCTCATGTTTGTTTTAAACAATCATTATCAACACTCTTAATGAGAACCCTGCAACATGTCAAAGTGACTTCCAAGTGATTAAAGATAGCATTGCCAGTATAACATTGCAAAACCTATATTTTCTTATCATTACTTAGGAATTGGTAATCCTTTTAATATATAGCATATATTAATATAAGTGGGCTTCCCAGGTGATGCTAGTGGTAAAAAAAAAAACAAAAAAACCTACTTGCCAACGCAGGACATGTAAGAGATGAGGGTTTGATCCCTGGGTAGGGAGGATCCCCTGAAGGAGGGCTCAGTAACCCACTCCAGTATTCTTGTCTGGAGAATCCTATGGACAGAGGAGCCTCGCATGCTATAGTACATGGGATTGCAAAGAATCAGAAATGACTGGAGTGACTTATCACAGCACATTAATATAAACATATAATATACATTATTTATAATAAATATTTATGATACATATTACATAAATGTATTATTATATATAGGCTTCCCTGGTGGCTCAGATGGTAATGAATCTGCCTGCCTACAGATTCATTGGTGGGACCAATATTTACCACCGTTATAGCAACTGATAATATCACAACCAAAAGCAGAGCTTGCAAGAAAAAAACTTATCAAAGCAGGAGACCCGGTTGGATCTCTGGGTCTGGAAGATCCCCTGGAGAAAGGAATAGCTACCCACTCCAGTATTCTTGCTTGGAGAATTCCATGGACAGAGGAGCCTGGTATGCTGCAGTCCATGGGGTCGAAAAGAGTCAGACATGACTGAAGCAATTTACCATGCATGCATATGTCATAAACATACATGTAATGTATATTGTACATGTAATGACTACATACATAAATATATGTACATAAATGGTGTCTGCTGTGGTAGACTGCAGTAGTTGATCATAAATTGCTCCCACCCAGGTATGCAGGCCCCTTTGCAATTGACTTGGCTGTTCTTAAAGAGGTAGAGACTATTTTATCATCTCGAGTACCTGAGTTGGCCTTGTGACTTGCTTTGACCCATAGAAGGCTATGGAAGTGATATTATTCAACTTTGAAGGCTAGACTTTGAGAGACCTTGCAGTTTCCACTCGTGCTCTCTTGGACTGCTGCCCGGGAACTGCTCGGTAAGGAAGCTGATCAGATGTGCTACATGCTGGCTTTAAAAATTATGGTCTCCACATTAGTGTCATCAATGCTGAGTCTTTCTGTCTCTGCTAGAAAAGCTGGTAACAAACATGGGACTCCATGTTTCCACTTATACCAGAGTGTCCCATTAAAAAATGATGGTTCTTTCAAGACTAGAACTTTTTCTCCCAATACTACCTCTTTTTTTCCCAACCATAATACTTATTTTGAAACAAGAATACTTCCCAGGGTCTGGGAATTTTACTTTTATCCAAGGAACCCTAAGTCTCCACACTGATAAAAACAGATGGAAGTTAACTAGACCATTTACCATTTTCATGTGTATTAAACCGTCAAAAGAAATCTCTTAAGGGACCAATACTCAGCAACGTTACAGCAACTGATAACATCACAACCAAAAGCAGAGCTTGCAAGAAAAAACCTATGCTAATTTGTTTTCATTTAACTCAATGGAATGAAATTCTTGCAGCCAAATTTCTTCTGATGCTGAGCCTAGGACAACCTGAATAATTCTCAGAGGTTAGGTTATCATGACAATTCAAAATAAACTATGAGCTACGTTCTTGACAGAACTGATAGATCTTTGATTCTAAGCCCGACTCAGGTATAAATGTTATTTTACATTCTTGAAAGAATTGATTCCGTGGAACCATAGGAACCCAGATATTGCTTTCTTTCACTTTTTCCCTCGCTCACACCTCTTCTGCCTCAGGGAAAACATGATCAAGAAACCTCAGTTGCTGTGATGATAGTGTTCAGCTCAGTTCAATTCAGTTCAGTCATGCAGTCATGTCTGACTCTTTGCGACCCCATGAATTGCAGCATGCCAGGCCTCCCTGTCCATCACCAACTCCCAGAGTTCACCCAAACTCATGTCCATCGAGTCAGTGATGCCATCCAGCCATCTCATCCTCTGTCGTCCCCTTCTCCTCCTGCCCCCAATCCCTCCCAGCATCAGAGTCAACTCTTTGCATGAGGTGGCCAAATATTGGAGTTTAAGCTTTAGCATCATTCCTTCCAAAGAACATCCAGGACTGATCTCCTTTAGAATGGACTGGTTGGATCTCCTTGCAGTCCAAGGGACTCTCAAGAGTCTTCTCCAACACCACAGTTCAAAAGCATCAATTCTTCAGTGCTCAGCTTTCTTCACAGTCCAACTCTCATATCTATACATGGCTACTGGAAAAACCATAGCCTTGACTAGACGGACCTTTGTTGGCAAAGTAATGTCTCTGCTTTTCAATATGCTATCTAGGTTGGTCATAACCTTCCTCCCAAGGAGTAAGCGTCTTTTAATTTCATGGCTGTGATTACCATCTGCAGTGATTTTGGAGCCCCCCCAAAATAAAGTCTGACACTGTTTCCACTGTTTCTCCATCTATTTTCCATGAAGTCATGGGACCAGATGCCATGATCTTCGTTTTCTGAATGTTGAGCTTTAAGCCAACTTTTTCACTCTCCTCTTTTACTCTCATCAAGAGGCTTTTAGTTCCTCTTCACTTTCTGCCATAAGGGTGGTGTCATCTGCATATCTGAGGTTATTGATATTTCTCCCGGCAATCTTGATTCCAGCTTGTGCTTCTTCCAGCCCAACGTTTCTCATGGTGTACTCTGCATATAAGTTAAATAAGCAGGGTGACAATATACAGCTTTGACGTACTCCTTTTCCTATTTGGAACCAGTCTGTTGTTCCATGTCCAGTTCTAACTGTTGCT
The DNA here is from genome assembly GCF_000754665.1 of Bison bison bison. Taxonomy (NCBI): domain Eukaryota; kingdom Metazoa; phylum Chordata; class Mammalia; order Artiodactyla; family Bovidae; genus Bison; species Bison bison. The sequence goes on along the minus strand of NW_011494635.1, from coordinate 2,439,397 downwards.
TCCTGACCTGCATATAGGTTTCTCAAGGGGCGGGTCAGGTGGTCTGGTATTCCCATCTCTTTCAGAATTTTCCACAGTTTATTGTGATCCATACAGTCAAAGGCTTTGGCATAGTCAGTAAAGCAGAAATAGATGTTTTTCTGGAACTCTCTTGCTTTTTCCATGATCCAATTTAAAAGAGAGTGACAGTGTGCTGAGCAGAGGAACCCGAAAGTTTGTATAGGAAGAAATGAGTCGAATTCAAATGGCAAGTGCCACTCTGGAGCTTCTTTCAAAAAAGCACTCTTGGCAGGAGGGTGGCCACATTGATCACTATCCCATGGCTCAAACGACATGATAAGATGCAGGCGTATGCTTGGTTTTGAATATTTCAGGCATCTCTGATTATTTTTCAAGTTTCAGTGAGAACTAAAAACACATTGTTACCAGCACATTTTCTTTTAATTTTTATATTCATGCATATTGTAAGAAAAATGAAATCCATACGCTTATAAAAATTAATTTACACTTTGCACTTCACAATGTGTGACCGAGTCTTTTTATAAATCTTTTAATGTCTTTGTTTACTTTGGAAAGCATCCGGTTTGTGAGAAAAAAAAATGTCCAAAGAAACACATCAGAACCCAACTGCTGTATTCCATTCACGTGCACTCTGACACACAACCAATGAGGCTACAGACTTGAGAATCACCCTCTAGAGCAAAAAAGCATTGCTAGGTAAGAAGACCTGGACAGATGAATGGATGGAGGCGAATGTCACTAAAATACTTGATCCTACAGCTACCTTTTAAATATTACTTTGTCACACAAACTTGGTGTGTGTTTTCCTGAGGCTCTGAGCATTTGTGGATTTCCTTTAACTAAACCTCAGCAGTAGATGAAGACTTTACACTTCCAACTCCAAAGTGGACTCCTGAGTTGGACAGGGCATTTCCTCTCCTAAAAGTCTGATGGGATCTTCCAAAGCAGAAGACCTTCCATGTAACTCTTCCTGAAGATACCGAGTTGAAGGCTTTAGTGCTCGTTATGTCCCAGCCCAAAGGATGGAGTCGAGAATGGGGTGACTTTGTCTCCAAATTCATTTACTCAGCAAAGAGCAGGAAGACACAGCCAAAGTCCACCATGGCTGCCATAGTCAGTGTGCCGAAGTGGGCAGCTGAGACAACAGGCTGTATCATCAACCCCTTTGAGGGGAACAGAGTAGGTTGAGGTCTCTCTGCATCAATTTCTAGCTTCCTAACATGAGGACACGTGGTCACATAACATCAACGTAAGTGGACTTGTCACAAAAATCTTCTTCAGTGCAGTCATGATGGCTCCTGGGCTGTCATTGATCCCACAAGTCTAGCTATAGATTCATTAAGTATTTCTAAGGTCTTGGTGAATGTCTCAGGACTGTCGGATTTGATAAGTAGCAGACAACAGTGGCTCCTTCTGAGGTTATGTAAAGTTCTGGTCAGTTCAGAGACTTGCGTGAGCAGTCTCAATGGCCTCTGCGCCTTTCACAAACCTGAGAGATAGCAAATATGTTCTGCAGGGCTGTGACGTGATTAAATTCACCCTAGAATGCTGATGGGAAGTGCATGGGGAACAAAGGAGGAAAATGATGATAACAGCCCTAACAACAAATGAGCATGACCCAAATCAAGTCTCTGTTCTTTACATATGATCCAACTGAATCCTCACAAGTGCCCAGGGACGGAGCTACCAGTCCCATTAAACAGACAAGGAAATGAAGGCTGTTGAGTTTTGCCAAAACTTGCCCAAAGTGACACTGCTGCTAAATGGTAAAACCAAGATTTGAACCAAGCCAAATCTGCCAGCTTCTAAGCCCCTGAATACCCCCCATCTCTTCCTAGATCATCTCCTTCAGGAAGCTGTCCCACAGCTTATAGTCTGAATTTAATATCTATAAAAGCACAAGGTAAAGACAGAGACCCCCACCCCCACCTTGTTTAATCTAAGGAAAAAATCCTCTTTACCCCACCTGTAATGGACCTTTCAGGATTTTATCATAAAACAAATGCAAAAGTGAGGAAACAGTCAATTTCTACCTCTCTACAAAAGATCAGCCCTTCTTTAAATGTGAATCATGATTTTTAAATAATTAAAAAATTCAAAAAGATGACTAAAATGCTTAAAATTGGGAAGATTGAAACCCAAACTAATCTAAAGTATCAAAACTACAAAAACACAGATAAAGTTTATTTCCTGAAGACATCAGTTTTGACTAGGTTGCTTTTTAAAACTCTTCTTTGCTCTAGATTTAAAGCATTGAATATATATGTATCTATTTAGAGTCAAAATTAGAAGTGAAATTTATCTCTAAGGTGATCTTGAATCTCATCTAATTTATTTGATAATTCCCACATGGATGAGCCGAGAAAATCTGGTTTTCACTCTATGACCAGCCTTTCCTGTTGTTCCAGAATCAATGCATCTGATTATCAAGTACAACAATAATCACAACAGGAAGAGCACTCTTATTGTAAACAGGTGTTTTTCACAACTGGACAGGTTATCACTTGAAGAGAAAGATGAATTTTTTGTATATTTAGTGTTATCTTTGTATTCATCTTTATCTTCCTGGAACAATGCGTGCTCCCCCTCGTGGCCAGAATGATACCTTCACTTCTTAGATCAAGTTAAACCTATTACAACTCTGCCAAAGCAGCTTTTGCTTGTTTTTTTTGTTTTCTGTTTCACAAGCTTCAAGTTCCAATTCAACTCTTTTAAAAAATCAATTTTCTTTAATTCATTCAAATATCTTTCTCATTTTTTTCATCCAAGAGTTTTGTTGTGAAATTAAAACCATCTAGTTAAAGAATTTTGTTTTGTTATTTGTTGTTTGGGGTAAAATTAAATCTTATAAATCTAAAACCACATCCACCAGTGACTGGGAGAACTTCCCCAAAGGGAAAATTGTATGGCTAATATAAGACACTGGAGATAATCCATTCAGTCAATATATCTCACTAGAGAAAAAGGAAATAGAATGTTACAGGATGGAAATGTAATTTAATAGCTGAGTGAGCACTTGATCAGCTTATTTTATCCTCAAGAAGAAAAAGAGTGAAGGGAACCCAGGTGGTTAAATTGTAAGGCAGTTGAAATTCCATCACCCATGAAAACTGTAATTGGGATTCCACTTTTGGACTTGGCCAGCCCAGAAACAGATGTGTGTTCCAACGAGGATCACAGAATGCTCTCCTGGAGAAGAGCTCTTTAGAGTGAAACAGGGGTTTCAACTGGTTTCAACTCCAAAGAAGAGACTAGACTAAATTGAGTATAATTGTTCCAAGTGTTTATAATTCCCAAGTTGGATTGTTACTAAATGTGTGGTTTTCCTTTTATTGCCTTGGAAAAAGAAGACAGTGCGATTCCTCCTTGCTCTGTCCTTTAAAAAAAAATCCAAAAACAGAAGAATTTTTTTTAAGTTGAGATCTAACAGTTTGGCTAGAAATATCTCAGCCACAGTGAATGAAGGTATAGTTCAAACAGCAAGGTCAAGGTCAAGACCAAATACCATTTGGTGCATAATTCCCGCCCATTAAAAGAAGAGAATCAAACGTTTCTCATTACACAGCTCGCCTGGATGCACAGTCCTTTAGGCGGAGTTCCTTGGGCATTTTCTGGCAAGATTCTAAATTCATATTATCCAAGCCTCACATGGAGCAGGTAGAGTTTCTTTTGAAAAAAAAAAAAAAAACAACCAATGTAATTTTAGCTAGAAAAACTGATGCCAGAAAATCTATAGCAGGCTTTAACCCAGACTACCACTCCATTAAATAAATCTCACCCTCCTTAACAGGAGTCAAGAAACAAGCAAACAGGGAAACACAGTTGTCAGTAAATGGGGTCCACCCAGCAGGAGATTAATGCCACGTAGATTTTGAATTACTTGGGGGAGAAGTAAAAACAATGCCCAGGCCAGTGTTGGATGTTTACATTTTATTGTTATCCAGTATTTCTTCAAACAAGGGTCTTCCCCACCGCTTTGCCTCCATCTCTCTTTTCTGACCTAGAGAGACAGTCTCCTTTAGAAGGAAAGGAAAAGTGCATTCTTCAACTCCTGGCAAGTTTAAGCATCCTTCGGTGACCCGCAGGACAAACCAGAATGTGTTTAGGAAGGATAAAATTCTGTGTCTCCTGCCCTTTTGTTGGCTTTTCTTCTTCCTTGCCCCAAAGCAGCCACCTTTCCCAGGGAAGTTCCATCCATTTTAAGCCCATCCTCCAATCAAGAATGCCACAAAATTCCATCTTTATTCATTTAAAGCACGGAGCTGGCCCTTTTTACAAATACTCTGTTTCTAATAAAACCCTGTTGATATGCATCCTTTCACAAGAATCAAGTGGATATGCTGGAGCTGGTGATGTGCAAAGATCAGACCTGCAGACCCCACCCGTGTGCACCCAGCACAGCACTAGATGAACCAAGAAAGCACATACACAGAAACAGAGTTCTGTTGTCTGCATTTTTTTTTTCCTGGAAGGAATCATTAAAAAAAAAAACTGTAACAATGTTCACGTTTAAGGACAGGGATGAGGACTGGAAGAAGCTTTCCCTTTTCATTTCAGTGTTTATGTGCTGCTAGACTTTTCTAACAATGTGAGTGTGTGTATATATATATATATATATGTATATATATATATAACTTTCATTCTTTCGACAAATCAAAGGGTGACTTGAGTGACTGCATATCTTACTTATTTTATTTTTCAGTACTTCATTAAAAAAAATTTATTCTTAAATTAAAAAATAATAAAAGGCGGGTACTAGTGCAAATTGCCTCCGAGGAGTGATTCTTTCTCAAATTATTCTATCTGATACAGTACTCTGTAATCTTACCATGAGTCCCCAGTACCTCCACAGAGCCATGTGGACAGAGAACAAAAAAAAACAAAAATCCAATCCTTAATGGGCTCTTTTGAAAAGCGTTTCAATTCTGGGTCCTTCCATCATTCATAAAAATGACTCTCCTGCCCTTTGGTAACAGTGAAAAGAATAATCATCTTCAAATAGGTGAAGCAACGCCAGGGCCGGGCTTCCAGTGATGTCCCGACCCAACCTGGGAGGGTACATTTCACACTCAGGACAACGAGGCTTGGCAAGGGTACAGGCCCCCTCCCTACCCCGTGGAGTAGAGGCTTCACTTTAGCCCTCTGGGACTTCCCAGGACCCACAGCCTCCAGGAAGGAGACAGGATGGATGTTATAGAGCACGCTGGCCCTGCACCTGGATGCTGCGCATCTCCCGTGAATGTGCCCTCAGAGTCGGGGACCCTGCAAGACCCTCCTCCAGCAACACCACAGGAGGAACCACAGGGGACAGACTTGGAAAATGCCACCCTTTGCACGGGGCATCCTCCAGCCTTCCTGGGCTGCATTTTCCAGCTCTTCTCACCCAT
>NW_011494635.1:2433052-2433889 GCF_000754665.1 Bison bison bison | reverse complement strand
GGCCCAAGGCAGCCAGTCCTCCAGGCAACAAGGAGGGGTGTGTGAGATGCTTGGATGACTGAGCACATAAGCTCATCTAAATGCTTTATTCCTGTTACCATTATGAGCAGCCTCTCTGCAGAAAATGCTGGTACGGAAGGCTGAGGACCCCAGGTTCCAAGTTCGAACCCCAATCTTGGTTCTCTGATGAGATAATGTCACCCAGTTTCCTTGTCCAGACCTTGTGATCCATAGCTTGCTGCATGTGGTCCCGAGAAATAAACTAGGTCTCTAATCCTTAATACTCCTGTCTATAAAATGGAACTTTTTGTAATAGGCAAGAGACTTTGAAGACCTAGCAATAAAAGCCTCTATATGAAAAAAGGCAGATACTCTTTTCATTGATTTTGATGAATACCTCCAGCAGGTACTATTGAAATAAGACGCATTGAAAATAATTTCCCCACCAGTTCCCTCCAAACAGACAGCTCCTCTTACAAGCAAAACCTTCAATTCAAAAATCTCTGCTGTCAGTTTTAGAGAACCAGGGAGGAAAAATAAAACAAGTAGCGGAGACTTCTCTGCACTGAGAAATCCCTGGGTTATTTGATAGTGTCTTATAATTTTCTTTAGCTTTAGAACTTTTTTTAAAGTGTTCTGAAAAAGTCCTTACTGCCTTCTTCCCATTTTTTTTCCCTCCATTCTGCCTTGCTACCTTGAGTTTTCAGGGACCATCCCTGAAAACGGTTGTCTCCTCTTCCTTTCTCTTCTACCTCAATCTAGGTGGCAAGTGCTAAGGAATAAACCAGTAAAAACAATTCCCTCTTAATACTGTTGATGCTGGAAACCCAGAGGCTA
>NW_011494635.1:2426277-2432952 GCF_000754665.1 Bison bison bison | reverse complement strand
CACAATACTCCAGGCTGGACACAGACTGGCTTGCCCTTACAAAGCAGACTTTTAGATGCCTTCCTTTATTCAAAGGTAGCCATGGTTAACAGGTGATGTCAGACTCTCACCAGTGACATTTTTCTGACCACAAAGATTGCAATTTTATGTCCAGGGTCCTGCCTCCAGAGTGCCTGAACTTGGAAGCAGTGAACAGAGCTTGTGTTCTGCTCTAGAGGACACTTTCTGGGTTTTTCCAACCCCATCCCTTTGCAAATCAGAAGTCAGATTGCACCTTTGTACCCAGAAGCAGTTTGTGGTTTAAATTAACAAATGGGCTGACTCCTGAATACAAAAATAAAAAACAAAAAAACAAAAACAAAAACAGTGCAGACATGTCTACCATGTGCTGGACTCCCTCCTGTTGGGTGTGGAGGAGTGGGAGGGGACACTTCCAGGGTAGGAATGGTTTTCTAACCACAGAAAACACCAGTGGCCGCAGGTGCCCCCCTGCCCTCAACCTTATTTGGGGTGACATCACCTCAGAGGAAGCAAAGAGAAACCCAGTCCTTAGGCACTGAGAAGATATCCAGACAAGAATACTTCCAGATAATGTCCTTGGGGGAGGGAGGAGAAGGGACAGTTCACCGAGGCTTTGTTTGGGTTCATTGTGATAAAATGTGAAATAAATGCTGCAGCTTCTCCAATTCCCAGGTTCGAGCCCCCGCCTCGAGTAGGCATGGGGGCCCCTGAGAGGTGGGGGCTAAAGACCAAAGGATCTGTCCTATTCACCTGTCCAGCGGGTGGTTGGGGTGGGGGGAGGGGAGCTCTTGGCAAGATGATAGGGCTGGGGGAGCAGGGCCAACGAAGAGAGGCGGAGTAGTGACTAAAGGCCCAGGAGACGAGGTGGCCGATGGGGCCGGACACAGGAAAAAGGGACCACGTAGACGGGGAAGACGCAGGGAGAAAAGGAGACGAGAGAGAGGAACATAAAGAGGGCGAAGGTGAGGGAAGAAAGGAGGGTCGATAGGAAGAATAGAAAAGGGAGGGAGAAAGGAGGCGCGGGAGAGCAGGCACCAGGGGGGAGGGAGGCAGGGTGCCGATAGGCCTGGGACGAAGTCGAAAAGACGCTGGAGGCCGGCGGGCGAGGGAGGCCACGTCGGTCGAAAGGTCGAGACGAGGATGTAACACTCGGGAGCCTAAGTTCAGAGAAGCCGAAACCCCGGGAGAATGGAGGACGCGCGGCCTCCGAGCGCGGGGCAGAGCGAGGCCAGGCTGATGGGCACCTCGGCGGCGGCGAATCCTCGGGTGCGCGCTCCGCCGCTGCCTCCGGGCTCGGGCTCGGGCTCGGCTCGCGGAGGCGCAGCCCCTAGGAGGTCGAGGCCGGGATGGGTAGTCCGTGTAAGCTCCCGAGGCCGTCTGGGGCCTTGCCGCCGGGGCTGGGCGGCTTCCGGTCGGCCACTGCGGGAGGAAGCACAGGGCGTGGGGTCACTGTCGGGCGCGGCGCGGAGCAGGAGACCCGCGGACCGCGTGCCCAGCTACGCGGTGGGTAGCGCGGGGTCTCGGGGGGAAGGAGCGGCGCGCGCTCCACAGCCGGGCACTGCAAGGAGGCAACGAGACTGAGCATCCCCTGTGCCCTCGACGGCCACCCGCGGGAGCCCCTCGCCCGCCCAGCCCGGGCCGCGGCTCTCCGCTCAGGGCACTCCGGCAGATGCTCCATAACGCAGACCCCCTGCCCTCCGCGAAATGGCCTGGTCCCCGCGCTGCTCAGGAAAGTGGGCCCGGGGCGCAAGGAAACGCTGCCGAGCGGGACGGCCCCGGCGAGGCGGCTCTCGTATCCCACACGTCGCGGGAAGGGAGCGGGGAGTTGAGATGCTCGCACGCCGCCTCCCAACATTCCCCGCCCCCCAACCCATCCCAGACCCCAGCCGTCACACCGGCTGGAGGGGCTGCCCGCGGCCAGGGCACTATCCTCCAAACAGTGCAGAGCTCGCGATGGGCCGGGGGGAGCGAGTCGGGGCGGGTCACCAAAACGCCCCTCGAGGAAGTCCCGGGAGGCCTGGACCGACGTGGGCGGTGGTTGTGCATGAGGCGGGCGGCAGACCTCGTTCTACCCTCGCGGCCCGGGGACCCAGCTGCGCTCGCCACGGTAGGCACACCGCGTCCTGGGCCGTGGGGCCTCCGGAGTCAGTGACTGTGGTCTTGCCGGATCAGGCGGCATTTTGCTCGTTGCTCTGTTGCTTAGGGTTTTGGGCAGGGACCCAAGTTTTGCTACTGGAAGCCAGAAGAGTGACGCCACTATTGTGCAACCCCTGTTTTTCCTTTTCCCGACGCCCGGCCGCTCGGCTTCTGCACAAGGAGGCACAGGATTGTTTACACCTAAAGACGCCTATTCTCAACTTTCTTTTCCACTCCCCCCCCGCCATGTCTTCCTTTAAAGGGGGGACCTGGGGGCGCCTAAGTTTGGGGTGAAGGGGAGCTCCCCATTATTTACGCCCGCAGCAGCCGTCGCCCGGCGGCAGGCGCACTGCGCCTTTAGCGCGCGGAGCCGGGCCCATACTTCTGCGCGAGGGGCGCGTTCGCGCACCGCTTTGCTCTGAGGTGGCGAAAGGACCTGAAGATCTTTCCAGGACAGAACCCTTGCTTCCCCCTGCCTCTCAGCTCTCTTTCCTAAACACAGTTGCGGCCGCTCAGCCGACTGAGTTTTCAGACTTTTTCATTCCACTCACTACACACACTTGGAGGTGAGGGCCGGTTTAGAAAACATCTCCGGAGTAGGTTTCTCAGCCAAGGGCCGGTTGCCTGAGAGACAAGCGAAAAAAAATGAACTCGTGAAAAACAAACACCCGGGAGGCCAGAGACAGATTGCACTCCACTCTACGGGGGTCGATCCTGCTGAGGTGTTTTTAGCTCTTCCCCGACCAGTCCCTCCCCATAAGACCTCTCCTCCCCTCCGTCCCCACCTCCTGGACCCCGGGCGCCAAGAGCGCGTACGGCGTGCTGGCTTCGCAAGCTCGGGCCGGCGTTAGGCGCGCTGCAAGCTCATTTAATCATAATGGGCAGGATGGGGACAAGCTTTTTTAAAAAATATTGGGACTTCGATTCCAAGGCTACCGGGACCCTGGGGCGGGGCGGGGAGGAGGAGATGTCAAGGGGATTCTGGAAAAGGGTCTCCCAGGTCTGCTGCATCAAAGGAGACGCCGGTTGGCGGCGGTGGCAGGCTCTCAGGCCGATGTCTGCGCCCTAATATTCCTGGCAAAGTTAGCTTTTAGGATCCTTCAAGAACTAATCCGGAGCAGAGATGACTGGGACAAGCGTCGAATTGTCTCTAACAAATACAAAAGACACATTTTCTTTGAGCCTATGCAGTATCTTATAAACGTGATTTCCAAATCTTTAGTCTTTCCAAAAACTGGCTGGGAAGGACCTCAGAGCCGGGAAACTTTGAGTTTCTGCAAACCCTGTAAATACCATTTGTCTAGTGGGGTCTGTCACCTGTCTGGAGAGGGAAGGAGACGGTCTTGTCTGGATAAGGTGGAGGTTCCTACACAGAATGTCGTCGCCCATTCACATGAGATGAAGTGGAACTTTCCTATGCTCACAGCCCTCAAGAATTAACGTTCCCTTTCACCAATGAGAAATGTTAATCACACATTCTTACCTAAATAATAGGGAACCTAGACCCCCAACCCTTTACCAAGATAAAGTTAATCAATTGCAATCCATAATTTGACATCTGAGTAATCTTATCTTAGCATAATAGCTAATGTTCACCTGTACCTGATTTGAAGGACATACTGAAATATATGTATATACATATATAAAATATATATTATTATGTGTATATTGTCCATGTATGGACTAGATGATCAAATGTATTTGTTTTTTACTGAGCATTCATGACTTTCAGCTAAAAAACTGCTTTCTTACTGAAGAAGTTCAATAAATGTTATTCCTACTGTTCTTATGAACTGAACAATGAATGGTAGTAAACTGTTTTCTGGGATAGATTTCTTTGAAGCTAATTTTGTAAGCTATGATTAGAAAATTAAAGGCAGTGATTTGCATTACTTTGTAATTTTTAAAAGGCCACTTGGAGGATGGGGGGCAATTTTTCAAGGTCCGTTTTTTTCTGCCAATGAGAAGAATAAAAATCCATAACCCAAGTCGGTATGTAATTCTCATTATATGTTCCTGTTCAAACGCAAACACTTGTATGTCAGCTAAAGAAATCATTCTTAATGATGGACCTGATTTATTCGATGACCCTTTACCTGGATCTTTAAAGAACTGTCAGGATCAGGAAATTGTTATTAATTTAATAACGAATGTAGCTGATTATTGCTGCAGATTTGGAAAATGGCTGGGATGCTCCATGATAGGAAGTAAAAATAATGGTTACAGGGACAGGAATGCCAGGGTCAATGGCTCTGGGTTTTTTGTTTGTTTGTTTTTGTTTTTCTGGCTGCTCCATGTGGGATCCTTCATGTTTCAATTCTCCAAGCAGGGATTGAACCCATGCCTCCTGCAGTGGAAGCGTGGCATCTTAACCAGGAAAGTCCCGGCGCTGTATTTCTGAAAGGAAGGTATCTTCTAAAGAAAATCAACCATCAATGAGTTCCCCCTTCCACTTCAAATTAACTGGATTTAGCAGCTTCCCCTCTGGACTATTACCTACATTTCATAACTTGTTTCTAATGTAGTGCTTGACATGCTCTGCGACAGAGAGGCTCTGTTAGAAAAGGACCTCATTGTTCTGAAGTTAGTGAATCCTTTTTCTAAGTCTTCCTGCTCCTTGGGGTCACTCCAGAGGAGATCATTTAAATTTTTGGCTACACTTTTCTAAATCAAATGAACTTACTTAAATGTTTAATCTCATTAATGTAATTAATGTAATTTGGAGAAGGAAATGGCAATCCACTCCAGTACTATTGCCTGGAAAATCCCATGGACACAGGAGCCTGGTAGGCTACAGTCCATGGGGTCTCAAAGAGTCTGACACGACTGAGCAAAGGCAATTTTGATTTCTAATTCAGCAGAGAACCTCAGGTGTCAAGAAAACAGTGGACTGGAGTCCAAGGACAAGGCTCTGAGCAAAACATTCCCCTGAGACCCTTCATCTGTCCTTAAAGGGAAAGCTTGGAGGAGTTCTGAGTCTGGACTTTTAAAATTCCCTTTACTTGGATCTTCCTGTAAATGAACAGATGGAATTTATTTAAATTAAATTCAAAACTTAAAGGAGTTCTCATTCTCAATATCTGTAAATTGATATCCCAGAATTTTTGTGCTCCAAGAAAGGTGAAAATATTTTTAAAAAAACTTTTGTTCCTCTGCGTGACTGTTAACAGTGACATCTAGTCTCTGCCCCTTCTCTTTCATGGATTGTGCTATTATGTCTCAATGAAACTATGAAACTACTTGGAAATAAAACTTTTTGCCTGGGTGTCACCAGACACGCCTGTCCTCTACCTATGGATGCCACCTGTCCCCACTTCTGCCTGGGTGAGTATGAGGCAAGTCAGCTGCTAAAGGTCCCTTCGGTCATCTGGAACATCCCTGTGGCCCATGCTGCCCCCAGGTTTGTCTTCAGCCTCCTCTACAGGGAGGCTGGCACACCCCCTCCTGGGGATGACTGCTTCCTTTCTCTAGAGGAGCCGAAGTTGCAATTTTCTGGTGCCCAGAACCTGGAAGAGGCAGCTTCAAAATTGGCAAATCCTGTCATTCTTTTCAGGGTGAGGAAAATGCAGACTCAAGGGCAGGTGTGTTTTTCCCAAGTTGTAGGAAAAACTAGAACCCAAAGATCAGTGTAAGAAGAGGCCCCTCACACTGTTGACTGTCAAATACCTCAAATCTGTTAGCTGGCTTATCAGAGAGCAGATTTATGGAGGAGGGGGAGGGCGAGATGGCAGCGGCAAAAGAGGTAGAAACCCCCAGCCACATTTCCTGCAGAAAAATGGATCCCCAAAACCACCACAGAGTTCAGAGTCTAGCCTGTCTAGCCTTAGAGACTTGTAATTGAAATGCTGTCTCCTTTCCCAAAGGATGTGTTTAAGGAGAGACCAGGGCCTGCTTGGGGGGAAAAAATTTAAAAAAAAAAAAAAAACTCGGACCTGGAGGAAAACATGGGCAGGACATGGAAGAGGCCCAGAGCAGGTCCAACCCACCTGCGGGGCTCAGGTGCCACTGGCAGATCCACAGAAAGTACAGCCCTGCAGGCCACAGGAAGCTGCCCCTGGAGGGTGCCTTCTAGACCTTTCTAGGGACAGAGAAATGACACCCAGAGAGGGGTTCCTTTTTTCCTCCATACAAGTTGGGGAGACAGTCCTAGCTCCTCTCCCAACCTCCTCCTGCCTTTCTAGGGACACAGTTTACACCTGTTTAATCTACTCTAAGAAGTTAGAAGTTAACAGACTGAAAGCATAAACCGAGCGAAGAATCTAGGCCAGTACCCACTCCAGCCTCTCGCTGTCGGTCTCGCTGTCTGTCTCCCCCTCCGTCTCCGTCTGTCTCCCCGCTTTTCTTCCAGGAACCCTTCCTAGCGCTCCTGCTCGCCGCCCTCCTGCCCGCCGCCCGCCCGGCCGCACCCCTCACCTTCTCGGTTGGGATGCTTGAAGGTCACGGCTGCCGCGAGCTCCCCGCCGTGCACGGTGACGCTGGCGCCGGGGGGCGACAGCGGGGGACCCTGCGCCGGCGGCC
>NW_011494635.1:2422976-2426177 GCF_000754665.1 Bison bison bison | reverse complement strand
TAGCCGCCGGCCGGCGAGCTGTACACGCCGTGCTGGCTGGAGGCCGGGTAGGCGCAAGCCGGGAGGAAGCCGCCCACCGCGGAAAGGCCGGAGGCCGACTGCGGGGAGAGAGCGCGACAGTCTGTCACCAGCAGGCGACCCCTCAGGCTTCCCCAGCACAGGCAGTTACGGGGGTCGCGGGGGGATCCTCATTCCCCTGCTGCCCCAGCCATGACTCCCACACGAAGCCTGGCCTCTAACTGTCCTGGAAAGAACTCCGGCAAAGTGATGCCCACGCCAACTCTTTAAAAGTGCTCATAAAAGGTGAAGGGGTCAAGGTAGTCATCATCCGGAATTGAGAGAAAGGGAGTCAGTCCTCAATCTTTTGTGTTAACTCGTCCCAGCTTTTTTAGCAAAAAATCTTGGCCAAAATGCAAGTCAATCCCCTTGAAAGCCAGCGCTCCTAGGAAAGAGAGAAATTTGCCCGCAGATGCCGGGCCAAACAGCCAGACCCTGACTGTCTCCCCAGCTCGCTTCCCCCAACCCCGGATTGGGTGGGGGGTCTGTTTTCTTTCTCTCTAACCAGCCCCCAACTCCTCCGCTCCCCTGATGAAGGACGGCTCCTTCCCCGCGCTCGGTTACCTGCGTGTATTTAATGTCCGTGTCTAAGGCAGGTTTCTCGAGCCCGTTCACAGCGGGACTGGCGGGGAAGGCCGCGCGGTTCACTCCCGCCCAGTCTTCCATCTTCGGGGAGTAGGCGGCGCCTTCGCTCCCCGCCAGGGCCCCTGCGGGGACAGAGGACGGATTAGAAGGGCATGTGGGCAGCCCTCCGCCCGAACAGGCGCACTCGGGCCTTCAGGTGACCACCTGGGATCCAAGGGCGAGTCCAGGGCTCCTCTGAACCCCCAAGGGTCAGATGCTCCGAGGCCCCAGGTTTCGCTTTTGCTCCCAGCGGCGCAGAAGGAGGGTGGATGGGCCTACTCCTCCCTCCCCTCAGCCTTCAACCCGCTTCCCGCGAAACAAGGGATCTCCAGCAGGTAGACAGCTGGCAGCCAGAGCTGGCGACCTCGGCCCAGGCCGCCTTTCCGCTGTCCAGAGATGGTGCCCCAAAAGGTCCAAGTTCAAATCCACAGAAGGCTCAAGAAAATTACACGGGGTTTCTCAATGTCTCAAAAAGCGTCTGGAAGGCTAGAAGCTGTTTCTGTGCAGAACTCCCTGCAGAGACATCCTGGGTGTCCCGAAATAAGTGTCAACTCAGCCACCCAAGAGCGTCGGGGCACAGGTCTGCTCCTGGCGCAGAAACGAAACCGAGAGAAAGCTCCAGAACTGAGCTCAGGCCTGGCCAGGTCACCTCCCTGCCAGTTGCCCGTGGGCTGCTCCATACAAAGCTTTGGCCTGAGCCTGAGGCCCAGGCTGAGTTTGAGCCACAAGGAGAAACAAAGCCTGTGCACAGGCCTGGAGATGTGGCCCAAGGCCGCTGGAGCTAAGCCTTCAGTTTCATCCAGGACGCCCCTCCTCTCTCTCAGGCTACAGTGAATTTTGCCTCTTACCCTCCTGCTGAGTCTGCTCACCTAGGAACACACCATTCTGCTAGGGGCAGGGGACAGTGCAAAGAAACTCAGGGCCCAGTTCTGGCCCCCACCCACTCTCCCGAGCCCCCATGAAAGCTTCCCCTAACCCATCTCCTCTCCTGGTCTCCTCCCTCCACACCCCGACAGATTGCTGACAGATTACTTAGAGTCTCGTTGTAGGCCGAGGGCAAATCCATGGGCACTTCCACCCTAAGGATGGCCACAGCCTGTAGGCGCCTGTGACCCGAGGACTCAGTCTCAGAACCTGCAAGGCTGTGGGGCCTACTGGAGACTCAAGTCACTGGGCCAGGTGGCCCTTTCACCCTTTACTCAAAGAGTCTTTGGGCCTGGGAAGGACAGAGCCCTTTCAGGAAGAAACTAGTCTTGAAGAAAAGGTCACAGAATTGACTTTGCGGTTTGTTTGGCTTAGATCTGGTGATAGGGGTTTGCATACTTTTTGCAAGAATGAAAAAGCGCAATTTCAGGGCTCTGAATTTGTGGTCGGCGATTGCTCTTCCATTTGGGAAAATATTTTCCATATTTGTCATAAAAAGTTCAAGATGTCCGAGGACTCCCACAGAAGGCCCCAGGACCCTCAGCCTCCCTAGCCAGCCCGGAGCCCTCCCCTGAGCCAAAAGCGGTTGGAGGAGGCCCGGCGAGAGTGACCCCCTCACCCACACTCCTGCCCCCCTCACTCCATTCCGCCCCTTCCATGAAAGCTACCGAAGGCCGGCGCCACTGACCTGTTTGCTCCATAAACGTCCGGATGCCCAAGATGTTGCTGACCGAGTGAGCCGAGGGCCATGAACGGGGGATGCTGACGTGGCTGGCTGTGCCCGGGACCCCGTGGTGGCTGCCCATCTTGGCGCCCGTGGACGACACGGGGCTGGGGTAGGGGTACTGGTAGATGTGGTTGTAGGGGAGCGCCGGCTGCGGCGGCGGCTGCTTGCTCGCCTCGTAGGGCCCGGGCTGCGCCAGGCTACCAATCTTATTGCGCAGAATACGGCTGATGGAGCTCACCGAGGGCACGTTGTACTTGTCGCAGACGCCGTCGGCCAGCAGCCGGTCCCGGATCTCCCAGGCGAAGATGCCGGGGTCGCCCTGCTTGTAGTCCCGGATATGCTTGACCACGTTGGGGGTGGTGACGCGGGGTTTGCTGCCCCCGATAGCGCCGGGCAGGATGGAGCCCGTCTCGTTGTAGCGCGCCAGGATCTTGCTCACGCAGCCGTGGGACACACGAAGCTGCCGGCTGATGTCACAGGGTCGGATGCCCAGCTGCGCCAGCTCCACGATGCGCAGGCGGATGGCGTTGGGCAGTGGCCGGCCGTTGACGAACACACCGCCCAGCTGGTTCACCTCGCCGTAGGTCTGCTCTGCGGACGCACCCGGCCAGAGTGAGGGGAGGGGAGAGAACACCGGCGGGTGAGCCGAGAGTGGCCGCGCGGGGACAGGGGCCGCACCCGGGGCGCCTCCGACGGTGACCGGCGGCTCCTCAGAATCCCGGCGAGCGGATCCCGTCCGGTCCCGGGAGTCGGCATGCGCGCAGGGGCAGCGGAGGGGAACGCCGTGCGCTCCAGCCCTCCACGCCCTTTTGCGATCTCTGGCGCGTCTACTTGAAACATCCCCTCCCGATACTAGCCGAGCGCCCCCT
>NW_011494635.1:2370207-2422876 GCF_000754665.1 Bison bison bison | reverse complement strand
AGGCATAGAGGGAGGGCGCGCGCGAGCCGAGAGCCGCGGCGGCCGGGCCGCGGACTGGAAGAGCGTCGTGCGCCGCCGCCGAGCGCGCCGCCGCCCGCCCCCGGGCCCGCTGCCGCCGCCGCCGCCGCCGCCCGCTCCCAGGACACTCTCCACGCCCGCGACCCCAGGCCTAGGGTGAACTTCATCCGATTAGGAGAAATTCGTCTGACCGGGAGGCTGCGGAGTGCGGGGATCAATTTGACGTGTCCTCCACGTCAATCTCGGCAGTCACGCCGGAGACTCGCGAGTTGGCAGCTCATTGGTTCCCGTCACTGCGCCCCGGCGCCCCCTTCCCCGCCCTGAAACTCTACCCCTCCTTCCGTCCTCCCCACTCGGCCCTCCCTTGGAACCCATCCCCCTACACACACACACACACACACACACACACACACACACACACACGCAGTCCTAACCCCCGCCAGGCCTGAGTCCTTCCACTTGTTCCAGTTCCCTGGAAGCCCCTTACCACTAGAGTTTTGAGAATGATGGGATGGGCTAGTCATTTCAAATTGATGAGTATTTATTAGCAGTAGTACTAGTCTTGGTTTTAGTTGTGTTACTAACCTCCCCAGCCATTACTACTAAGGTAGCCGGGGATTAAAGTTGATGGTGGCAGGGTGCTCAGTGTGGGGCTACCCCTCGTTTCCCTTTCCCTGGGCAGCCGCTAGTGCCCCAGCCCGGGTCACGAGGGCGCCCCAGTAAAAGCAGCAGGCTAGTGCAGGGCGCCTGGTCAGCGGACCTGAGGCATTTGGGATGGAGTGACTCTAGAGTGTCCCATTTCTGGCTAACACCTCAATCTCGCTCTCAGAAAATCTTTACCATGTTTGACAGTTACCCACTCCTTGGGGGTAGTGTGATTTCAGTGACGTGAGAGAAACGCATTCTAGACTCTGTCTCCCTGCGGACTGGCCCACCCACTTGAATTCTGACCTACGGCCTCCAGAACAGGGTCCTGGTGCTGTGGAGACCCCAGGGGCAGCCTGGTGGCCCACTAGAGAACACAGGCATAGCTCCCATTCTAGGCCGCTTCCTTTCTTCCCAGCCAGAATCCAGCATCTTTCCATGCTGAGGCGGCCTGGCCTCACCGTTCACTCTGCATCTGCAGCTTCCAGGGGGTCTTTGTTAAACCACTGAGTGGTCCTTTCCCTGTCAGGCAAGTGGGGTTTGTGCAGCCCTGAATTCTGTCCTTAGCATTAACCGTCATCTCCTTTCTTTCTCTATCCTAAATTGTAGATTTTCCAGCCTGTGTCGCTAACTGTGGCAGTCCCAAAGGGAGCCTAGAGGTGGGGACCAGGAGAGAGGAGGTGGAGGAGAAGACCAGTCCTGGGAGTTCTGAGCTTGGGGCCCTGCAAGTTCAAGGGCACTGAGCTGAAGAGGGGGAGGGGGGTTGGAGGGAGCCTAGGAAAAGTTCCGGTTCCCAGGGATTCCCATGGACTACCAGCTCTCCTGAGGAGGAGAGAAGAGTCTCCCACCCCCTTGGTCCCAAGAGTCCAGTGCTTGGGAGCTGGTGGAAAGCTGCACACAGCTGCAGTGGTGCTACTGGAGGCGCAGACAGACCCGATCAGCGCATCCTGGGGAGCAGCGAAGACTGAGTCCCTGGGAGACCAGAAAGCCTGCTGGCTCCTAACCCAACTGTCTGAATATGTCAGTTAGGAGGGGTTGAATTCATCCTGGCTCTGAGAAAGCAGTGCGCAGGCCCCGGCAGGTGATTTCAAGAACCGTCTTTGGAAAAAGAAAAGCTAGGTTCAGAAGAGGTGAGGACTCTCCCTTCCCGGAGCACAGAAATCGTAGTGCAGCCTTGGGTTCCGGTACTTCAGGGAGGACACCGGACCGGGCAGAGGAGCGTCAGAGTACACTGGTGAGAGGTGGGGTGGGACTATTTTAGAAGATTAGGCCCCTCCACGACCGTACAGGGTCGAGTTCGGAGGAGAAAAGGTGATTTGGTTGAAGGTGGGTAACCGAAGCCAGGAGCTCTGAAAAGGCATCGAGCGAAGAGGACTGAGCACGCAAGAGACCTGGGGCCCTCCGAAGCCACCAGCAGTGGGACAGCCCCGCTCAGATATCTCCAAGTGGTTTTGGAACCTGTTAGCCCCCTGATCTAGACTTTTGTTGCCTGAATTTCAAGACGGGCGCCGCGGAAGACCGAAATCGTTTTATCCCTAAACCCAGGAAACGCAGCACCCATCACCCGGTGCGCCCTCAAGACAAGGTGAAGCAGCTAAAGCCATTTCTAACCCCCGCCCGCGGCAGGCGCACTCAGAGAACAAATAAAGCTGGGTACCCGAGTGAGAGCCGGTTCTCCCCAATCGTCCCATCAAGGGAGCATCAACCTCCACTCCTGTGCCAGTAGACCGCGAACCCGGGAGGGCATCTTGTCCCCACTCCCCTTGGAGAAGACCTTTGGGGCTGGAGGAGACGCCAGGAGGATTGAGCCCGGGGGCTCTATGGAGTGTCGGAGCCTCCCACCCGGCCCCTCACTTCACAGTCCACATCTCTTGCACCCCCACCCCTCCAGCCGCCCGCCGCCTGCTGGGGACCTCACAGCGCTCCCCACGGCCCGCTCCCGGCCCACCGCCGAAAAGCTTACAGTTTGTCGCCCCCTGACGGCAGGCAGCACTGCTCCACCGGCTCCCGCCGCGGCAGCCGGGACTGGGGCGAGGGGGCCCCAAGGTGGGCTCACGGAAGGAAAGGAAAAGACTCTTCCCATCTCTCGGGATGCAGCCTGGTCTCCTCGGTGGCAGGCGGCGGCGACGTGGTCGGCGCTGAGAGCGCAGAGGTAGAAAATAACAAGGCTTGTGCGGATTCCCACGTCGCCGCTGGGCTGGGCTTGGCTCTGTTGTTTCGAGAGCCCGGGATGCCGAGTGGAACAAAGTCAAGAGAGGCTAGGCTCCGGGGCCGCGGGGCCGCCGCCGAGCACGGGGCGCCCGCTGGGACCAGGGAGCCGACGCTCCCTTCCGGGCGCGGACGCCCTCCTGGCGGAGTACGGCTTCGAGGATCGCCGAGTGGCCTTGGGGACTGACTCGGGTTTCTTGGGCCAGAAGAAGGAGAGGCAGCCGCGTGCCAAAAGATTGAAGCAAACAGGAGGCTGCCGGTCTTCCCGGGAGGCAGGAAGGGCGGCGGGTGAGTACCCCTGCGCTTTGCCGCCTGAGCCCAGAACATGAAAGGTAAGGCTGCGAGAGTCAGAGGTTCGGTGCCAAGGTCGTCCTTGGAGCCACAATCACCCCGTTTCATGTCTCCTGAGCCGCTTTGATATTTTCGTGGGGCTGTTTCGGAGAGCTATTGGGGTGTGCCAACGAAATGTGCCAGTCACAATAGAACCGGGTGTTTCCCGGGGCCCGTGCATCGCAAAAGCTTCAGGGAAAACCTAAACCTGAAGAAGGAAGTCCCGCTCGGCTCCCGCGAGGCTGAAGGAGCGACCGGGCGCCCTTCGGTTAGGCGACCGCGACGGAACAGAGCGTAGAAGATAGAGGCGGCATCCCCGGAGGACCCCGGGCCGAGCCCGCGGACTAACAGCGGACGCCAGTACCCGGCCGCCGCCCGGCTGAGCCGCCGGACCAGCGCCCGCTCCGAGGGAGCGAAGAACGGATCCCAGGGCCTCCCTCCGGCGCGCGCGCCCCAGGCCTGCGAACTCGAGAGCGCTCTGGGAGAGTCTGGGCTCCAGGCACGCCTCGCGCTTTTGCTGGGATTTTAAGAACACTGTGCCGGGAGTCGCGTGGTTTGGAAAGCAAAGTCAACAAACCGACTCTTTTCGCTTTCTTTTTAAATTTGCTTAAAAAAAAAAAAAAAAAAAGACAAGGCAAGCGACACACGTGCTTTATGCACCAGGTTATAGTGTGCCCCACCTCGGCACAGACACGGTTTTGCAAAGGCGATCCCGCGCACCACACTTAAAAACAGGAAGGAGCAAGATGTCGTCAGCTGCACCGAGACCTCAGGGAGGAAGAGCAAAGCCAGGTCAGGGAACTGCAAACCCCAGGGAACGCGCTCACAGCGCACTAGCTCGCTGGATAAGGGACTATGAGATAAATCAACGGAACCCCACACAGAGTGACCGCGGCGTTGGGGACCTGGGGGCGGGTAGGAGGGAGGAGGACTCGCGGCTGAATTGGCCCCTTTGCCGGCAGCCGTGCGGACTCACAGGTAACGGGGGCGGGTGCGTCTCTCCCTGCACCTGCTACTCCACACTGGAACACACACACACACCCCAGACCCCACATGGAAGGTGTTGAAGATGGTGCCAATTGGCAATAAAATAGAGCTACAAGGACAAGAAATATCGACGGCTTCCATTGGGCCTGCTAGTGACCGCGCTGGCCTGAAGTTGGTTCAGTCGCCAGCTTGGAACTGGGTCGAGCTGGCAGTGATGGAAAGAAGTGCCATATCCCTGGGGGCTGACGGCGGGGGTGTCCTTGGAAATGCAAGGGGAGAGGAGCAAAGAAATGTCTTTTTCATTTTCCCCAAATGAAATGAACAGACAAGAATACGATGAATACTGTCCACTGAATAACAAAACAGTTCCCCGATTCCGTTCAGAGGCGGAGGGAAAAAAATCAAAAAAACAAGACCTGCCCTGAAATCCTCATTAGAAACACATAGAGGGAAATTGAACTTTGCGAAGGAAGATCTGAGGTACCTCCTACCCTAAAATGCAAGGATCTGCCTTCTACATTTATAACATTTCTTTTGGAGTAGAGACATTTTAAATGTTGCATTTGGGTGATAAAAACTAACTACAAGAAGCCGGTGCCCCGTGGGAAAAGATGGTTTCTTTGAGCTTTCTGAAAGAGCAGCATCTCTGCGATTCTTGTATGCAAAATCCAGGATTTCCCTCCTTTCCCTGGCAATGGGCATGTCAAATAAGTTTCAATTTCCACTTAAATAAAATTATCTTAGATCTATTTCATTTCATTCCAGCAACCAAAAGCCTCCAAGGAGTTCTCCAGGCACTGGACAAAATTCCACCTCTGCAGTGAGCTCTCAAAAAATGTTTATATGGCAGTGCTAAGAGCCTAAACAGCACTATTAAAATGGAAATATTTGGGAAATTTAAAATGTCCATGGGGCATATCTCCTGTACTGGGTCTGGGCACTTGGAGAAGGAGAGATCTAAGAGTGGCCACAGGGATAGAGGACAGAGATGGCATTTTCAAAGGGGACCGAGAGGGTGATGGCCACTCTGCCACAGGATGACTCGCACAGGTGGCAGTGGGTGGGTGAGGGTCTCTCACTGCCTGGTGGACGCCCCTGTGGATCAGACTTGATCTGCTACAAATATTGACACGTGTGAGACATCCATGCTGGCCAGCCTAATTGGAACCAGCTTGAAGTGTGCTGCCCCTTGAATGCTTTGGAAATTTGTGATCCTCCATGGACATGAAACCAGCAGAATGCATGGAGGACCTGGAAATTAAAGGACGTGCAGAGCCTTTTTCTTGAACTAAAAAAAAAAAAAAAAATGCCCATTCAGTTGTGATTTACCTGTATTTGTCTGATTTCTTATTAAAGATCAGTCCTCTCCAATCTTAAACACACACACACAGACACACACAAACACAAACCATAATTCAAGCGCTGGAAACAGGGCAGTTAGGAGGTTTGCTCTAAAGAACTCTGAAACCTGCTGGTAGAGGGTTTCCACCTTCTCAGACAGACAGTGAAGCAGGCATCCTGCTCCCATTTTCTGTTATCCGTTTCTTGTAAGCTTAAAATTATCATTCATTATTTATGGTAATGATTTTACTTGTTGAACCCAGCATACTACTTGGAAATATTGCTGTTTTGGAATAAAGGCTTTGTTCCAGGCTTGTGGATTGATTTGTTTAGTGTATGCTTAGAAGTCTTGAAGGCCTCTGGAATTGCATGTTCTCCTCAAAGTAGTGTCTCCTTCGCGTTCATTTCACATTTCATAGGCACATCCCTATGTTATCTCTCCCTGCAGTGCCATTTACATCATTTTCTTGCCAGAAGTCAAGTCTTTTATGATGAACTTTCTTTTGGGCACAAATGAAATTTTAACCTGTAACTTACTTTTCACTGCCAGGCTACTTGATCACTTTTAACTAGTTATTGCTTGATATCTTTTTCTCTGTAATTGCTGCAATATCTCAATGCCTGCTATATATACATATATATATGTGTGTGTGTGTGTGTGTGTGTGTGTATATATATATATATATATATAAAACATGTCCGCAGCTCGGTGATGGTTTTAATTTTCTCCCCCTCCCCCTTGCGTATGGGCGATGGAGTTTTATTGAAGACCCGTAATGCCTCCGGTTTTGATTTAGTGTTTTGGAGTTTGTGATCTCATTGCCTGGTATGGAAAATATTAGACAGGGTCTGCAGATTGCATGCAGGAAAAGACCCGCATCACCACAGTGGGCTGAGCATTCGTCCCCAGTGCCCCAGTGCCCCAATAAGCCAAAAGTGCAGCCATTGAAATCAATGCTGAGATTTGTGCCTTGGATAGAGGCCCCCTCAGCCAGCCCTGCCGAAGCAACCCTTCTTGAAGACACTGATTCTCCCCAAGGCTGCACTTTGGTCACCAAAGGAGCCTTAGAATGTTCTGACACCCGGGTCCCACTCATAGAGATTCTAGCTGAATTTTTCAGGGAGCAGACTGGAGTTTTTAAGAGCTGCCCAGGTGATTCCAATGTGCATTAAAGGGTTGAAAATCTCCACTTTAGGGAGGGGATGATGTAATTCGATGCTTCCCGCTTTGCAACTGTTTTCCAGGATGTAGGACTGGCTGGCAACTGACCTCCCTCGCTTACCTCCGCGGGTACTTTTAACATGACACATGAAAACGTGTTTAACTCCATGGAGCAAACGTCTTTCCTGTGCATTTTTGCACTGTGCCACTTTGGCCCCTCTCAGAACGGGCTGAAGAGGGGGAAGGCTGCCTTCTCAGACTTGCTGGGCTTCTGCAGGTTTGCTGTCTTTAAAAGCAAGAACCCTGTCTCTCTGTGCTCATACAGGTGATCGCAGCCTCCTGTTTAAGCGTAACCATCTCTACAGGGAACTGTGGTGGGGAGGGATCATGGAGACAGAGATTGACTTAACCCTTGGCCCGATGAAGAGGGACTTGGAGACAAGTGGCAACGAATTTAAGCACTGCCCAACGGGGAGCTGGAGAAACTGCATTGTCCAAGGAGGTGGGAAATGAACTGCCCTTTTTAACAGGGTTAGTTAACTCTGCCCTTTTGCCATGTAAGGTAGCAGGGCAGGAATAACCCTCCAGGTTCTGGTAGCATCGAAGCCTGAATCTTCTTAAGGGCTAAGCGTAGCTTAGTATTCTTATGACTGTTTCCATTTGTCACATTATTTAATGGCCACGCACGTTGTCAGGGGAAAACTTTTTCTGAGTGGCTGCTGCAGGGTTGCATTTTAGATCTTAGAGCTTCTTGCCCCCCCAGATGGCTGGCTTGTTGTGATAATGACTAAAGTGTCAATTCGTAGGGAGGGTAAGGGGGGAGGAAATAGAAAAATGTTTCACTTATCCTCTTCAAAGTCTCTGAAGTCATTAAAAGGAAACTCCTTCTCTTCATTTTTAATTAGCCCTGTCTTGCTAATAAGGGTGAAGATTTGGACTGCTTTATTTGATCTAGATTGTTTTCTAAGTTTGTGCATATAATATGAACTGCATTTCATTTTTAAACAAGTTCCAAGAAAATCTGAGGTTAACTCTGTTGCTGCAGGGCCTCCAGGTCCTCAACCTTTAAGGTACATGCTTTAAGATCCAGTTTAGCCATAACATTTGTGTCTGTCACTACAAGATCAAGAGGACAAATACACATTCTGGTGGGGCTTTTAGATCTAGTTCATTTTTTAAGATCTTACATGGGCATCTCTTGAGAAGATCTTAAAATATCTATTTTAGGAATCACATCCATTTTTTAAAGTGTCTTGTAAAAACTTTTTTGTGTTCATGTATTTTAATAAAATGATACTGTTTCTGTTATGTTCTAAGGTAATTTTAAAATACCTTAAAGGTACAGGGAAATTAATCATAATAATAACAATAAAAATTAGAATGCCTTCAAAATGATTCGGCATTTCTCAGCAACAACCAGAAACTTAAGGTTTAGAGAGTTGTACCCAAGGCAATACCAGATGTAGAACTCGGCAACAGGACACAGGCCTTTCAAATGGATGTGCTGAGAAAACGAGTTTTGACAGGGTTTCTTAGCATCGAGATGTTGGCAAAGTGGATACATGAATTAATATCCATCCAACTGGGAAATGCTCAGCATTGGGAATATTGCCTCTTGACAGGCCATCCAGGGAGAGGTTGCCTCCCCTGTGACCTGGCAGCATAGAGGTGCTGTCCATTTCACTTTCCGTAATAACACCTCCAGCTGAGCTAAGACTCTGCTGGGTCTAATCTCCTTCTGTAATTGTATCTCACAAAATACAAGCCAGGCCGTGATATGAGAGGCTGGTCTTTGCATGTGTGGGACATGTGTTCGCGTTTGCCATGTCAGCCGACTGATGTGGGCAGAACGAATCTGGCACTTTCATCTTGGTTTCTCTTTAAGCTGGGGCATAAGGTAACTGGAAGGGGTTGGCTGGGGCTCAGGGCACAGCGGAGCTTCAGTCTGAACAAGTGGCGGTCCGTGAGGTGGATGGTGGTTTAATTTCCTCTGGGTCCCATGTCCTCCTGGCTTCTTAGGCTGGCTTCCTGCTGCCCCCCCATTACGGAGAGACTGGGATTTCATCGGAGGGTCTTCTGTTCTCATTGTGCCTCTGGAGCTTCTCTTTGTGTAGTAGTATTGAAGCTGCTGGGAGGTTGGAGGAATTTATGATCAGATGGGAGCCGAGCCGAGCTGCTATCCACAGCGAGAACACATGTGTGAGTGCCATCATGAAAATAGCACACGGAAGTGGACACGACCTCTTCATTTTTATCTTTTTTTCATTGGAGTATAGTTGCTTCACACTGCTGTGTTTGCTGGGTAGCAAAGTGAATCGGCCATACAAATCCATATCCCCTCTTTTCTGGATTGTCTTCCCAGTTAGATCACCATGGAGTATGGAGTAGAGTTCCCTGAACTATACAGAAGGTTCTCATTCATTATCTATTGTGTATATAGTAGTGTATGTATATCAATCCCAGTCTCTCAACTCATCCCACCCTGTCCTTTCCCCCTTGGTATCCATATGTTTATTCTCTACATCTATGTCTCTATTTCTGCTTCGCACATAAGATCATCTATACCATATTTCTACATTCCACATATACATGTTAATATACGATATTTGTTTTTCTCCTTCTGACTTACTTCACCCTGTAGACGTGTCCTCCTTAAAGAGGATTCATCTAAAGGTCCAAAGTGCATATGCATCTCAGATTCAGTAAAGGACCTGGCTACAGAAAAGTTCAGTGTGGCTGAGTCGAGCCTTTTTATTCTCTCTGAAGTCTCAGGTTGGAATCCAGGCTCTGCCACTTCCTGAGACCTGTGCTCTCAGTCTCTCCAGGATAGGGTCGTAATAAGGATGCGCAGCCTGACCATGGAAAATGCTTCACAGCAGCAGCTGGCTAATCTGTGGCCCTTATTCCCTTTATATTAGTTTTCTGTATTTTTTATGAAACTCACACATTTTAATTTTTTGTCTCTTTGATAGGACATCTGTTACACACACAGTGGGTGATTTGCTGATAGAAATGTTTTATAAACCAAGCTGTCTTAAATCAGGTCTGGGGAAGGAAACAGCTTCAAGGTACTTTCCTGAGTTTCTGTTTGTTTGCCACGTGCTTTTCGTGGTTCCTCCTGGGGAAGGGATGCTTCTGGGGAGCCAGGGTCTGCAGTGAAGAGGTGGTGAGTGGTGGCTGTAAACAGTCCAGTCTGTGGAAGCTGAGGAAGAAGGAAACCCATTGATGGTCCACGGTTTTCCTGAGTCCTGGGAGGATAGTGGTTCTTAACCAGGCTGACTTCCTGCAATGCTGGCCCCACACTCCCAGGACTCCAGGCTTGTTCTGGCTTTACCCCTGGAACACCAAGCTCTTCCTTTGTCAGAGAGAAGAAGATCTTATGTCTCTGTTTGTTTTCTTGCTTTTTTTTGTCCTGAGTTTTTCCCTTCCTTGTTTGCCTTCTGAACATGTTCTTTCTGCTCAAGGATGTGCGGGGGGCTCCCTCCAGGGATGGGCCCTGTTCTTTGTGAAAGAAAGCTTGGGCCAGGCTGTCGAGAGACTCTCTCTACGGCTCTCAGTGTTGAGTACCCCAACATAGTGAGAGTGGGGTTTGAGTTCCTGCCTACCACAAATTACCATTCCTCTCCCCCAAATTTGCATCTTTCTCACATTTTAACTTTTCCCCATTCCCTGAAATGCTTCAGCTCCAAGGTGTTGGTGAAATGGCCACTTTGATTCCTGAAAAGTTCACCCCCTTGGGATAACCAGGCTGTTCCTCGTTCCTTATTAATTTGGGCAGTGTGCTTGAGTAACCTGATGGCCTCAGTTGACTCTGGGGCCGGGCACCTTCAGTACAGCCATCCCCCGACCCCCCAACACCATCCCACCCCAGGTCTGAGCCCTCACCCCTCACTGCTGGCAGCAGCCTGGAGCTCCCAGCAGAGGGCCCATGCCCCTGCTTCGACCGATGACAGCCATCCCACGCAAAGAAACACCCCTTCCTGGGGCTAGCTCACAACCCATGACTGTGCATATGAGGACACAGAAACCTCAGTGGGGACAACTGTGAAGGGCTATCCCAGGGCCAGGGCTTGGCATGGAGTCAGCAGAGTCCTTCTCAGCACAGTCCCTTCTCCTCTGCCTGCCCAGTACTGGCCTGTCACCTCTGAAGATGTTGTTCACAGCAAGAACATCTCACAGCAAACATCCTGCCACAGATCCTGACTCAGCCCACTTCCCAGGGAACCTGGACCGTGACACGCAGTTACCTCCTTTGCCAACCATGTGGGTTTGTTCCAGCCGTGTCCTTGCTCCAGAGAGGAAGCTTGGAGGCATGGAGATAAAATCACGGCCACTGAGTCACATGGCGAGGGAAGCCAGGGTGGCCGCCCCGTCATCCTCCTGGTGAGCTGAAGGAGATGCTCCAAGCAGGTGGGATGTCTACCTGGAGAGGTGACTGGACTCAGGTGCCCCGGCGCCCACAGTGGGCTAGCTGGACTGCAGCAAGACCATCTCAGATTTGCACCAGGGATTGAGAATCTAAGAGGCACAGGGAAGGTAACAAATAGGAAAGTGAGAGGGCTCCTTCCCTCCCACCTTCAAACGCAGTGATTTTAAAATGTGGTCTGGCTCTGTTTCCAGCACATGTGAATTTCTGGAATGGAAATACAACAGAACCTCCTAAGGATGCCACAAATTAGAACTCGGGAACATGAACTGTGTTGGTGGGCTAGTGCCAGCTCTAAAAAATAGCTTCATTGAGCAAATTAATCAAGTAGCTTCAATTACAACGGAAACATATCTACTGAGAAAGAAATTATTTTCAGACTTTTAGGAGCTTATGTTAACATGTAATTCATGCGAGCAAATGTGAAGTTCTTTCTACAATCAACACACGGTGGTAATTCAAGGATTGGGAACAAGATGCAGTTTTCACTCGTTATGGACTTTATGTTCTGGTTACAATTTCTGAAATTTGGGTGTGTATCCTCTGCTGGGGCTGGGCAGTGAGAGAGAAGGCGCTCCCAGCCAGGCAAAATCACGTCTTCCTAGAGACTTTGCTTTCCAATGCAGAGGGTGAAGGTCCAACCCCTGGTCGGAGAACTAAGATCCCACAGGGAGCAAGGCAAGAACAAAGCAAAACAAAAAACTAGGGGGAAAAAAAAGCACATCTTTCTAAAATGTCAATCTCACCCAATGATTTTGGAAAATAACATGATTTTGATATCCAAACAAGCATGAGTGGTTCATGGCATAGGAAACAAGATTGTTACCCTTTTTAAGAAAAACAGAAGATATCAAAAATGCAGCCTTGGCTCCCTGGAGCCTGTGGCCAGGCACGGTTCTGGCCAGGGGCATCAAGACAGATGCTGTGGAGGAAACCTTGGAGCCCCACTGCAGGCAGAGCAATCAGAGGTGAAGCCATGGTTTCAAACCAAAAAAGGTCATGTATGGTCAGTGTTCCGGCGGGGAGTCAACATCTGAGATGTACCTGGAAAAGTGGGTTTTGACAAGTGGAGGCCCAGAGGGTGAAGGAGGGGCAGGAAGGGCCCTTCCAGGAAAGAGAAGGTGAGCAAAGGAAGGTCACAGGAAGGCAGGGGTGAAGAGAAAAGAGTTTGGCTGAGACAGGAGCAGGGCCCCAGCCAGAGAGTGGGGGCAGAGAAAGCAGGAAAGAGGGTTAAGGCTATGCAGTGTTGAGCCTGCAAGTTAAAGGACAGCTATGGAAGCGGGCATGCCAGGGGGTTGAGGCTGAGGAGTTCAAGCCCGTGTCCTGCGGGGAGTCCTGCAGGGACTTTAGAACACAGGGTGCAGACCAAAGACATCACCTACTCAACCACTGTCACCCTGGGACACGTCATTGAACCTCAGTCTTTCCATCTGGGGAATGGAGACATAAGAGAATGCATTTCTTTTTTTTTTTTTCCCCCATAATATTTATTTATTTGGCTGCTCTGGGTCTTAGTTGTGGCATGAAGGATCTTTAGTTGCATCTCTAGTTCCTTCTCAACCAGGGATTGAACCCACAGCCCCTTCATTGGGACCATGGAGTCTTAGCCCCTGGACCACCAGGGAAGTCCCAAGAACGCATTTCTTGAAGTCAAGAGGCTTAAATGAGACCAGG
The DNA here is from genome assembly GCF_000754665.1 of Bison bison bison. NCBI lineage: Eukaryota > Metazoa > Chordata > Mammalia > Artiodactyla > Bovidae > Bison > Bison bison. The sequence continues at coordinate 2,410,085 of NW_011494635.1, read as the reverse complement.
AAGACAAGGCAGGCTCTTGGGTTGGTGTCAGCTGCATAGGAAGAGCTCGATAAATGATTTTTGTTATAATAATAATCATTAATGATTATAATCACATGTAACAATTTTACTATACTTGTCATCATGGGTCTCAACATGGATCAGAGAAATAGTGAGAAATCAGGAGGAAGCTAGGTGAGCTGTGACCTGGGAATGCTGAAGGGGAAAGACGCCCAGGCAGGCGTTTTGCTCTGCTAATTGTAAAATGATCTCAGTTATGCATGAAGGCAGAATTTCTGCAAGCCATGGCCTGCTGGCCTCCGATGTATTTTTTCCTGGAAAACAACAGAACTTCATTCCTAAGACTCCTCACAGTCAGGTGTGTTTTCCCAGCATTCTCCTCCCCAAATTCTGCCCCCACCCACCCAATTCCCACCCACTTGACTCAGTACTGGGAGCAGCCACTGGGAAAAAGGGGTAGCTTTGAGCTTCACCTTCAGGGGCCAAGAGAGAAAGAAAGGCACCCTGTGTGGGACTTCCCTGGGATCCTGGGATGGATGGTCAAGGTCTATGGGTCTTGACAGCCAGCCACACCTACCAATAACTGGACATCTCTTCCCAGAAGTGACCATGGACCTTTGGGACCATGGACCACTCTTTTTAGAATTTCATTCGTTTTGTCAATAGGTAATACATTCATGTGACTCAAGTTCCCAAAAGATTTAAAGTGGTCTCCTTTAAGTAGTCTGGTTCTCACCCACATCCTGCCCTGTTCCCTCCTGAAATATACAGGGTCCCACTTTTCCCCACTGTTTTTGTCTCCTTTGATGCAAATAAATGCAAACACATGGTCTTTTCTACCTTTTCTTTCACAAAAAGAAGCATGCCAGTCTCCCTATCCTGCACTCAGCTGTTTTCACGCATCCTAGAGAACTTTCCATATCAGAGCAGACAGCACCTCACGACCTTCTTTTATTAGCTGCATAGTATTCCGCCATCTGAGTTCAGCATTTATTCAGCCTCTTAATTGTGCCTAATCTTTTGCAGTTTTGTGGCCACACTGGTACACCTCTGTGGGGTCAATTCCAGAAGTGCCAAAGGCTACATACATTCGTCACCCTGATAAATGTTGCCAAATGGTCCTCTACAGGAGTCCTACCATTTTGCACTCCCAAGAGCAACTTTTTCAGCCTGTCTTTTAGGGGCTCGATGGGAGTATTATGTGGAGAAGGATATGGCAACCCACTCTAATATTCTTGCCTGGAAAATCCCCATAGACAGAGGAGCCTGGCAGGTTCCAGTCTACGGGGTCATGAAGAGTTGGACACAATTGAGCGACTAACACTGGGGGGTATTATGATAGTTATAGTTGGCGTTTCTCTTTGTAGGAATGAAATGGAACATTTTTTCATATTTCAGGCCTTTTCATGTTGTTTTTTTTTAATTTGAAATGTCTTTACCCATTTTTTTCTATTGGATCTTTTCTCAGTTTCTAGAATATCTTCACATACTGGGGAGATTCACACTTTCTCTGCAATGTGTTTTTTCCCAGTTTCTCACTTATCTTTTTTGACTTTGCTTATAGTGATATTTTTCATCCAGAAATCCTTGACTCTTAAGAGTCCGATTACTCTTGCTTTGTTTTAATTTTCTGGATTTGGGCACCACAACATTTGGCACTCTTATAAAAGTTTTCCTTGTTCCATAATGTGCAGAATTCCTTCATGTTTCCATCTGGTACTTTCCTAGTTTCGCTTTCTTAAATTTAATCTGTGACCCATGGGCATGAACTCAAGTGTATGGGGGGAGGTGTGGTTCTGACTTTCTCCAGAGGATTACCAGGTAAAGGAACCCCTCATAAGAACCCAGGCAATTCTTAGCCTGACAATAACTGAAGCCGTTTACCTGCACACAGCCTCCTGTCACTCCCTGTGTATAAACGATTGCCCAGGACTCGTTCTAAACTACCTCTCTGACCACACTGTTCTCCAGTCTGAACCAGCCAGCACTTTGCCATTCCTGCTCTGCAGCCCCCGCGTTTGACCCACCAGTCCCTTCCACAGATGGCCCAGCTCTGGGTCACCAAAGAAAGAGGTTCCCCTTTCACAGTTCTTGCTCCCCAAGTCATTCTGCCCCCCAGGGGTGGTGTCCTCCAGGGGTGCCCTCTCTGTCCCTGGATCACCAGACTCTTGGAGGGAGACACAGAAGGAATAGAATAAAGTGGTTCAAACAAACAGCAGCAATAATATAATTTATTATGCAATCTCGTTAAGCCCAAGACACTGCTCTTGACACCTTGCATGCATCCATGCATTCAGCACAGGGCCTAGGCTCTGTGTATTCAAAAAACATCATCTACACTTCTGGCTTCCTCCAGCCTTTCATCCTCCATGAGGTCTCAGTCTCTCTCTTTTTCTTTTTTTTGGCTGCACTGCATGGCATGTGGGATCCTAGTTCCCCAACCAGGGATCAAACCCTCGTCCGCTGCAGTAGAAGCACTGAGTCTTAACCTCTGGACTTCCAGGAAGTCTCTGAGGTCTCTGTTTTTGTTATTGGTCTATTAGCTCTTTCTGGAACAAGATGGAATTAAAAAATTGTCTTCGAGTCTTTTATAGCTCTAATGAAAATCTGTCCATTAATAAGACTGGCAACATCTGAACCTAGTAGTCAATCTTCACAGAAGAGGAGCAGCCAGACCTGTGTGCCCCCCTGGGATGCAATAGGAGGCCCTGGGCCCTAGGAGTGAACCGGACTCTGATCCAGACTCTAGATCTCATCACCAGCCTACTGTAGCTAGAAGATGAAGGTTGTTTCATCTTCTTATGGGGACCTTATGGGGATGTAATTAGCCCAATCTAAAATGTGGGAAAATCTACAAAGCAAGGACTCGGTTTACTCAATAAATAAATGACAAAAGAGAAAGAAGGAGGGGCACATAATAGACAAAAATAAAATTAAAATGCACAAAGGCGACCTAAGAGATGTACCAACCAGTGGAAAGGGTTGACTTTGTTAGAATCATAATTCAAACAAAACAACTGCAAATACTCGTTTTTTTAATCAATCCTGGAAATGTGAACACTGAAAAAATATTAGAAGATGCTAAGAAATCGTTGTTAGATGTTTAGGTGTAAATGGTGTTATGATTTTTTTTTTAGAAAAATTCTCATCTCTTAACTCTACATTCCTACTTACATACTTATATACTCTTACATAAATACTTAAATGCATTCTCTTAACTCTACATACTAAAATATTTACTAAATATTACTAAAATATTTACCAATCCAATGGTATCTGGGATTGGCTTTTACATAATCCAGCAAATACATTTGGTGTGTTCCAGGACACCTCTTAACCCATGCCTGCTAGGTCCCAAGCTGCTCATGGGCAGGGACCAAGTCCTATACCTTTGTCCAGGGCTGGCATTTCTGGAAGGTATTTGCTGAATTTCCTGAGCGTGGAGCCACTTGAGCACAGGAGCTTAGTAAGAGCTATCAACTCCCCGTAAGCGTCTGGAAAATAAAAAACTAAAGTGATCCACTTCAAATGGTCCTTAAGTTTTTTACTATCTCATTCCCAGACATGGCTGAACTCAGACAGCTCTCCAAAGACGAGCCAAAGCCAACTGCTCTGCTCTCTTCCTAAATGTCCACTTCCTGCTCACCTGTCACGTATAGATCTACAGTTCTTGCTCTTGTACAGCATATAGATCTAAATTGGAAGGCAATGTACATGTAATGTGCAGCACTCTTTTCTCATTTTGACTTTATTACCAAGTCACCATGGAGAGCCTGAAAGCCTTGTCCGCCAGTTTTCTCCAGATGAGACCCTGGGGAGAATTTCTCGGGGACCCTCCTCTCCCATTTGTATTTCTCAAAGAACTGGTCTGCTTTCTCTTCAGATGCAGAGCTGTTTAACCCGTCATGTTTTCCCCAAATGTTAATGTCCAACTGCAATAATTATATTTGTATATTATTGCCAGGGCATTTCCCTCATGATCCTTCTGTGATCTTCCTGTTTTATTGGTCTTATTGATATGCAACCTTATTGATAGGTTGTGTGTGCATGCTAAGTCACTTCAGTCGTATCCGATTCTTTGTGTTCCTAGGGACTGTAGCCCTCCAGGCTCTTCTGTCCATGGGATTCTCCAAGCAAGAATGCTGGAGTGGGTTGCCATGCCCTTCTCCAGGGGATCTCCCTGACCTAGGGATCGAACCCATGTCTCTTACATCTCCTGCATTGGCAAGAGGGTTCATTACCACCAGCACCACCTGGGAAGCTATCAATAGGATACCTTGATATAAAATAAAACAGATATTTTGAATTTTCAAGGCAGCCTAACAATTTCCATAGTTGCAGATTCTACTGGGTGTGATGGTGACAAAGTCAGGTTTTGACATTACGGAGGTTTGGCGCCTAGAGGGGAAGTCCTCCCACTGTTGATAATGGTCTCATATCAAACAGCTCTAACTATGGGTAGTTTTTTTCAGCCACCAGGAAATAAACCTCATGTGTTTTCTTCATTTCCAAGATCATACTTTTTTGTGGGTCATTATGGACAGCAAAGTGATCACCATGTTATTTGCAATAACCACTAGCAGATTCTGCTCCTGGCTCCACAGTGAAGGCAGAAAACAGAGCGTAGCATGGAGCTCAGATACAGCAATGATGCCATGCACCATACTGTTCAGTGACCTCAGCCCTAGGACTCCTCTTTTGTTTCATTTTGCTTTTTTTTATTATAGTTGATTTACAATGTGTTATTAATAATTTCCACTGTATAGCAAAGTGATTCAGTTATATATATATATATTTCCTTTTATTCTTTTCCATGATGGTTTATCACAGGATATTGAATATGTCTCTCTGTGCTCTACAGTAGGACCTTGTTATTTATCTATTCTATGTGTAAAAGTTTGTATCTGTTAATCCCAACCTTCCACTCCATCCCTCTGCCACTTCCTCCCCACTGGCAACCCCCAATGTGTTCTCTATGCCTAGGACTTCTTCTTGATCTTGGCTTCACCTTTATGTGGCCCCACAGAGACATCTGTGGATGTCAGTCTTCCTAAGCCCTGTGGCTCCTGGCAGTTCAAGAAGGTCTGAGTCCCCCCACCACCAGTGGGACCAGCTTGCACGTGAACTGTCCTACACCAGAGCTTCCCCAGACAAGAACAGCTCCTGAGATACGGCAGCCCCAGCCAGGGTGTCAGCGATGCCCAATGACAAAGGAGGCTCCCATAGTCTCTGGAGCACTGCGGGGGGAAAGAAATTATTTACTATTTCCAGCTAGGAATAATCTGCATTGCGTTACACTCACAATTCAGTTCATGGAAACCTACAGTTCTGTTCCAAAACAGAACTGGAACCCTAAGAATTGGAAGCCTGCCTGTATTGGAAAGAATACAGCAAATTAGAAAATGAAGAAGAGATGCTTTGAAATCCAAAGAAAAGTGCTCAGAGGAAACATTCCATTTATGCTTAGAAATAGAAGCTGCTTCAGGAGCTGAACTTCTGAGGAGAGGATAGTTATACTCAGGTGCCCAGCCCTTGAGGAATGTGGCATTAAATACCAGGAGGTACAGACACAAAGCAAATAAACTGCTGCAGGGGGCTAAGAGGAGGCAACGTGGGTGCTTTTTAATGAAACAATCTTTACCTAAGCAGATTTGGGGGAATGGATGCCAACTCACATGGAAGAAATACCAACTTGGGGGTTTAGCTCCACAAGGTCCACAGCTCATGGATGACCCTTTTGGTCAGCTCCCCCGGGCCGCTGCAAGCAATCAAGGCAGCTGGCCCACCGTGACAGTGTCCTACTCCGGTACCACATGGCCCGGAACCGATGTGCTCTTTCCTGGCATTGATAGTGAGAGCTTCCCACATGCCTGCTTCAGGCCAGGCATTGTTCAAAGCTTTTGTACATATATTTTGCATGAGACCAAACTGACGTCACATCGTCCCCATTGTACAGATGAGGGAATTGAAGTACAAAGAGGACAGCTCGCGCCTGGCCACACAAACCAGAAAGTGGCTGAGTCTGGATCTGAACCTGGCATCTGCCTTCATAGTGCACACGAGGGCACAGACACTGTTCTCAGTTCAGGAGTCTTCCGCGTTCCTCTGAGACCTAACACACAGCCCACTTGAAATTCCCCAGAACTGATTTCTGGGCAGTGGGCTCTCCAAGTACTGAAGGTCTCCCGCCCATCCCTCACTCCCCACCTAGCCAAGTGTTGACTGCTCATCAGGCAGTGGCTGGTAGGAGGGGAGGTAATGAAAGACAATTCATTGCCAAAGGAAATTTGGCAAAGCCTGGTTTCAAAAATGTCTGGTAGAGGAGACTCACAGAGATGATTTATAAAGTGAAGACTTGGGGGTAATTTGAAGGCTTCAATTATCTGTCCATTCCTTTTTAACTGGAGGTCCCAGGTCCCATGGGCTACAGGTCCCCAACCCCTTAAAATGGATTGTAAAACTTTGCCTCTGTATATTTTCTCAGGAGAGCATCCTTTGTTTTCATCATATTTCCAAAGAGTTTAGCTAAAGATCTCAAATCATCAGGGTCTTTGTTACTCAAACTTGTGGATAAATGAAAAGTTCATTGTGAAACAGGCTACATGATGGCAAACCAAACAACCACTAAGGGCAGCACAATTAATTTTATTGTTTTCTATCAAGGTCAATACAGGCTTTTATAAAACACAGGGAACATGGAATCAGAGGACCTCAGTTCTCAAACCAGCTCAGCCACTGACCAGCTGTGCATCCTAAGGAAAGTCTTGAATTTCTTGAAATCTCAGCTGGCTTATCTGTAGAAGGAGCATAACAAGATGTGACAGTCTATGAAGTTGGGCCTTTTTAGCCCTGTAAAGTGTCCATGGTATTTTCCTAAGCTTCCAAGAGAGATCTGGAAGACCTGCCATCGTCTCACCTGCCTGCACCCACCCCAGACCTTTTGCCTCCCTGAGAGACAGGCATGGGGATGAAGTGCCAGCTCTTGTCAATTCTTGAGTTGAAAGTGGGGAGATACTGCGGGTTTTCTCTGGCTGCATGGGGCTTCTGAGCGGGCCCAGGGCCGTGGTGAAGGCCTACACAGAGAGGAGCCTCCAGGGCTGCAGGTGGGCGGCCAGCAATGATGAAAACCTCAGGGCCGCCTTCACCCTCACACGGGGTCAGCTTGAGTGGCCGCAGCTCTGGCTCAGGCCCTGGTCCACACTGACCTCGGTGGACTGGGCTGGGGCCACAGCATCCCCAGATTACCTGTCTGCTTTTCTCAGTTTCCAAGGTCCTAAACTCCAGCTGTCACTCCAAACCCTGTTGCAGAGCCCCTCTCAGACCCCAAAATGCTCTTCAGGGGTCTCCATTTGAAATAATTTATATTCTTTAGTCTGGTGGCTTTGTATCGCTGAGCCTAATGACTGTTTCTACTTAATTCTCAGATGCTTAATTATAGTGGAACACTTCAACACCATTAAATTAAAACAAGCTACCAGCTCACTCTTGATTGTGGCCTGGCACCCTTCCCAATGACGTTTGCAGCAATATCAGACATTTAATTCATACCACACATTTTGCTAACTTCAGACCAAAATGGGAAAAATGCCTTCTGCAAAGGCACTTCTGAGCCGAGGACGTGTCCACTGGGGAGAGGGTTTGGGCAGGACATCTCATCTGCTAATGGGTATTCAGTGTTTTGAGGTGACCAGAGTCCCTTGTCTTGGAATATAATTTTTCCAATTTGGTTTGAATAAGGACTGCTTGTATTACATTTTGTGAAAGCTAATGGAATTACACATTTCTTGTAATCATGCTCTTGTTTACACAGCCATGTGACACTGAGCCTATTATATGGACTTGGCAAATGAGCAGACATTAAGCCCCAGCCTTTTGGTGTGGAAAGTAAACTTTTTAGGTGCCACGAAACCCAGCCACACAGGTACACATGTTTGAAGGGAGCTGAGGGCAACCGAAGGCCCCTGTAAGATAATATTCTTTGGGAATGGATGTTAAGAGTTAGCTTGTGTCTTTACAACATCAGTCATATGAGTATTGTTTGCATCTGACAGTTTTTCTTTTAAGATTAATGTGCTTATGAAAACCTTGTGCGTTCCTCTACGAGGCAAGCTTGAAATCCATCAGCATTACCATCGGAATGACACAAAGCTGGGAGAGCAAACCAAATGACAAACAGAATCTGGTTTTCAGAGGCCAGTGTGTGTTGAAGAGAAATGATCTGAAGCCAAATTTGGCCTCCTTCCAGAAATTCCTCCTGCTGCACTGTTGGCACGGCCCACAGGAGAGGGAGTGGGGAGGTGGGCAGATGAACACGGGAGGAGGGACAGGACCGCAGGGAGAGGGGAGTCAGAGAGGAAGCATGATTGATCGAAAGGCTTAGTCTTTACAGCAAACAATAGTCATATGTAAAACCAAGTCATGGAGAAAAGCTTTGTGGAAAATGGGCTTTTTCTGGATCATTAAGGAAAGTCATTTCAAACACCAGCGTTTGACATGCAGTTGCTGATGTGCAGTTGAAATGCAAGATGGTTGGATTTGAGAAGAACTGTGAAGGGGAGAGAATCAAGGACATCAACATTCTGCAAAGGGATGCTTGAACTCAAGGGCAGGGGAGGTGAAACATGGCTTGGTCTCTTGGGCGAAAGGAAGTCAAATCGGAGTCAAGCTCAAGAAATCAGGGTGATGTCTGTGAAAGCAGGAGGTGTGTTGGGCACTTGCAGGACTCAGGACGGATCATCATCAAGACAGAGAACTGAGGCTAGGCCAGGCAGACAGAAAGGTAGGCAGCGGGAGCTGGCAGGGAGCTCTCCCGCCACCCACAACTAGGCATCTGGGTTGAGCTGAGAAGGAAGGAGAGATCTCTCACCCTGTCTGTCTGTCCTATGGGGTACCACCTTTCCTGACCTCAGATCGATTCACTTCGCATCATCTGGGCCAGATCCCACTTTCTCGGCTCAGAAAGTGGGTGGCCAGAAATAGCAGAGAACGACGCGGCCGAGTTCCCTCGATTGCAGCCTTTTTAAGTCCCAAATCACTTCCAAATGCAGCAGCCAGTGGAACGCCAAGAGATCGCACTGCCTGCGGCAACGGCACACTGAGATGTGATGAATCGATGAAGCGGTGGGACTCCGGGGCAGCCGTGCCAGCAGAGCCGGCCAAGAGGCTGTCACTGCCCCGGGGAGTCGGGATGCCTTCGTTGGGGGCGGGGTGGTGGTGGATACCGGGTTTTCACACCCTCCCAGCCTGGGCCTGCACTCTTGGCAGGGGTTGCTTCCAACAAGCGAGGCCTGGCGTCTGGCTTGGGAGAAGCTGCAGAAGACCCAGCGTCTGAAACAGACACAGAGCCAAGAGCGAGGAAGATGGAAGTGACAGAGAGCGAATCCCGTCAGCTGCCTAGGACCTGTTCCTAGACATCGCATCTGGGGACCCCTGGCAGCTGCGGGCCTCAGAGGAGCTTGTGTGAGCACTTCCAAGCCCCGCTGTCCAAGAAGGCTGCATGCACATCTCCGCTGCCTTCAAGGAGGGGAGAGAGGCTAGGGGCCAAGGCTGCAGCTGCTGGTGCCCAAGGGCCTCCCCAACCTCCCTCATCTGTGGCTAGATGAGGACCATCCTGTGTGCATTCACTGGGTGGGCTACTTAGCGTGTCCCGGGATGTTTGAAAGCAGAAATTTCTATAATGCAAAAACATGTCTTCACCTTGCCTTCTCTGGATGCTGGGCGGATTCCTCTGACCCCATGCCCCCTCCATGATTTCTTTCCTGTGGAGGTGGCCCTATTCAAAGCCATCGCTGTGGGAAGATGTAATGGTCCGGAACTGGGTGAAACCTCTGTTGGGCTCTTTTTATTTTAATCTACACGTTCTGTAGGAGGGAGGTGGCCAGGCAAGTGTAGCCTTCCAGTCTCAGTCCTGTCACTCACTCCCAAGGCTGCCTGGAACAGAGCATTAACAACCCGACACCGTGACCCTCACCTGTGAAACAGGAGTAACAGGGACCACGGTGCAGGAAACAGTGGCCGTGAGAAATTTATGGGTCACTGGGTTTTTAAGTCATCATCATAGACCTTGGCTATGATTTTTTTCAGACTGAAGCTCAAACTCTTGAAAGATAAATAAATGGAGGGCATTTAAACATAGTTAAAAGGAGCATCTTTCTTGTGATGGTGATATGGATCTATCTATTTCATTTGGTGACCTAAAGCTCCTGAAAATCCAATATTTCTTTCATTCTCAGTAAATAAATCCAGTTTTCTTTCTCTCCCCCATAACCATGCCCATAAACCAGCCCATTCCTTTGTTGTGCCATGAAGAGGTCCAGAGGGGACTTGATTGTACAAGCTTATGAGAACTTACTTCTTTTTTCCCTGCTCCCTGGTGGATTTTGGAAATGTTTGCAATCCATGGGAATGGACGGTGCCTCCATCCTTGAGGGTGCTTGGTGACCCCCACCCCTTCAATAGGTGAGAAATGGTAGGTCCTCAAAGGCTCTCACAGATACAAACATAACTTGCACACACTGCTATTGCTATGAACGACTGATGAAGACATTCATCATATTTTCCGGTCTGACTCTTCTAAGAAGACTGAACATTCCTTGTCTCCTTTTGAATTACTGGTACATATACTTATACCCTCTCATTTAAATTTTTTAACCGTTTTAACTTACATATGGTAAAATTCAATTTTTGGCGTTCGGTGGTATGGATTTTGACAAACGCACAGCCGTGTAACCACAACCTAATCAGGACACCCCTTCTTTTCTTTCAGGGGGCACTCATAAACGTGGCAGGTCTCTGGCTATACTCATTCTTTAGAATAGTCTCTTTCAGTTCATCTTGAGCCTGGAGAAATAGAAGCTACATGAAGGTCATGGAACTTTTTTTGCTAGGAAAAAAACAGTTTTTGATGTACTGTCTCATGAGTGTTTCTTGTCTTCATGAAACAAAGTAGATTCCAGGGAAAGAAGTTAATTAAGGTGTGGAGTGGGGGAAAAGCTGTGGGGTCAGCAAATGAAATTATCTTTTCACATGAGTTCAAAATCTAACTGTTATGCACAGCTGGATGGTGTTGTCAGGCTACACGGATGCTGGCTAGGGCATGGATGCTACAACCAAACGCCCTGGGCTCAAGTTTTTCTTTTTCTTTCTTCTTTCAGCTTTATTGAGGTATAGTGGCTATACAAAAAACCTGCATGTGTTTAATGTATACAATCTGATCATTTATCTGGGTTCAAACTTAGCTGCCACTGTGTGACCTTGGACAAAATGCTTAACTTCTCTGTGCCCCAGTGTTCTCGTCTGTAAAATAGATTATAATTGCATCCGCCTTATAAAGGCAATGTAAGGATTAAATAAGGACTAAGGCACACGGAGAAGGAAATGGCAACCCACTCCAGTATTCTTGCCTGGAAAATCCCATGGACAGAGGAACCTGGTGGGCTACAGTCCATGGGGTTGCAAAGAGTCGGACACGACTGAGCGACTTCTCTTTCACTTTCAAGGCACGTGTAGGCAGTTAATAAACATTAGCTATTATTATCCTCATTACGACTGTCAAGAAATCTTATTTTCATGCATACAATTCTATTTCAGATGCCTATGTCTGGATCCAGTCACAGTGAAAATAAAGCCAAAGGTCAGGAAAAGGGAGTTTGTTTCTGACTTCAGGCAGCTTTTTAATAAAAATCTACCCAGTGAGAGGACTGGTGGAGAAAAATCACAAAACTTTCACCCCAGGGCAGACAAGATGTCAGAACACAGTCCCCCTGGAGGCACATTCCACCCATTCCTGCACTGCAGTGGGGGGTGGGGCAGGAGGGTGCCTTGGAGGCAGGGGTGCTCTGTGCTACCGAAGATGCTGGCTTTGGACAGAAGGCAGGGCCCCCTGGGCATAGATGCCTCACAGTCCTATTCAGGACCTCAGATCTGCTGGCCACAGGGTCCACTGCTCTATTATCTGTTGCAATGTAACAGACTAGACACTCTTAGTGCTGTGAAGCAATGTGTGCTTGGTCCTGTGTGATTTGTGTGCCCAGAGCCTGGACGGGGCAGAGGGCCGGAGCCTGGTGTCTGCCCCTCTGCATCCGATGAGTGACTCCAGCAGCAGGAGGCTGGGATCCCCCAGAAGCATCTCCGATCCCTTGTGTGGCCTGGGCTTCCTCACAGCATGGAGTCCTTGGGACGTCTGGACTTCCGGCGTGTGGCTCAAGGCTCAGTGATCCCATGGATGAGTTGGAAGCTGAAGGCCTGTTGTGACCTCATCTCAGGAGGCCCGTGGCATCACTGCCCCACCCCCGTGGATCAGGGGTGAGATCACTGGGCCACAAGCCCACCTGGGTTCATGGGGAAGAGACATAGACCCCCACCTCTCTGTGGGAGGAGGGTTAGAAATCTGTGGCCACATTTGAAAATCTCCATACCAACCCCTGGGCTTCCCAGATAGTGCTGGTGGTAAAGAACCTGCCTGCCAATGCAGGTTAGATGTAAGATACACGGGTTCTATCCCTGAGTCGGGAAGATGCCCTGGAGGAGTGCATGGCAACCCACTCCAGTATTCTTGCCTGGAGAATTCCATGGACAGAGGAGCCTAGAGGGCTACATTCCACGGAGTCACATAGAGTCAGACACAACTGAAATGTCTAAGCATGCACACCTGTCCTTAACGAGATTTACACTAAAGAGGAATTAGCCAATAAATGTTTTGATCACACAGCTCAGCTTGCAGGATCTTAGTTCCCTGACCCAAGAATTGAACCCAGGCCCTTAGCAGTGATCATACCAGGTCCTAATCATGGGACCACCAAGGAAGTCCCAGTAAATAATTTAAAAATGAAAGCTAATTTAAAAAATCATTTTAAAAAAGTGCTACACGGGAAGAACATATGGAAAGTGTTCTTTGCTGGCATGTATCACTCCACATTCACTCCGCTCAGATGTGAAGAAAGAGCTCAGCTGCTTTATCTCCTGTACTGGATCCATCAGTCATGGCCCTCATCCCAGCAGGGAGACCCAGGTTGCTACTTTGTGGTGTGTCAGGCTCCTCTGGTTTCATTCATCACTTTTTAGTTAAAATTGTCTCTGCCAGAGACATACATAATAGAGTCCAAACTTGGTCTCCCGACTGCCTTCCCTGCCTCCTCCTCAAGATGGAGCAGGACAGCTGATGCAATGGGTGGGGGGCCTCCCTCTAGCCCTGCCCACCCTCCTGTGCAGCTGAAGGGCAGTGGGTCTGCTCCCCCTGTGGGGGCTGGCTGGGTTCGAAGAATCTCCACTGTGGGGTAGTTCCTGTTCACCACCCCCCAGGAGCTATGCAGGTATTCTGGGACCCTCTCTGTGCTTGGAGAACCAACCTCCCCCAACTTCCCCAACCCTCTAAGGGGTAGGGATCTCACCTCATTGACTCCAGCCCCTCTGTCCCTTCTTACTAGCTCTGAGGGCACCCTGGCCTCCAGTTTCCAGTCGGTCTTCAGCCTCATCTCTTGCCCTGTGGTTCCCCATCTCTGGAGATTTCCCCTGGCTACACTGTAAGCTCCCACCATACACTTAGCTACATTCTTGCGACATTTTTACAACAAAGCTACACATTCTTTCACACTCTTTCCATTGAGAGGTGGTGCCTCCATCCTTCTCCCTTGAATCTGGGCAGATTTGTGTCTCCTTTGATCAATGGATTGTGGCTGAAATGAGGTTATTTGACTTCCAAGGACAAAATATAAAAGACTATGAGAGGTTTCGCTTTTGCTGGAACGTTCCCTGTTATAACCATGCAGTGCTGTGTTAGAAGTCAGCTGCACCGCAGGCAGCCATATTGTGAGGAAGCCCAAGCCACACGGAGACAGCACATGTAGGTGCTCCAGGCAGCAGTTCCTATCCTCCAGCCCAGGACCAGACATGAGAGTGGAGATGCCTTAAGATGATTCCAGGCCTGAGAAATCTGAATTCCTAGCTGAGAACTCAAACAGCATAGAACAGAGACATGTCATTGTCCCCCCCCCACCCCATCTTGTGCCCTTCTGTACTCCTGACCCAAGAGTCACGGAGCGTAATACAATGATTGGTATTTTATGTAGGACTGAAACAGGTAATTGGAACAACTGTCACACAACCCCCTCCTCCACCCTCAGGCATGCGAGGACTGTGGTTCCTTCTGTGCCACACAGGAAGACTGGGGAAGTGAACTCTGGGCCACCTGTTGGCTGCCCTCACCTTCCACGGCTGTACTTTTCTTGCAGCCACCGAGTCACCCTGAAGGGTGGTCTTCATCTAGCATACACAGCACACTGCAAAAGGTTAGCTTCAACCCTTCAAATTATCCAACTCACTCTTGCGGGATTTGGACTTGGAAGAGGATAACGGGAACACGTGAATATCTATCTGCCTCTCCTCTCCATCCCCAGACTGACACACGTACCATCTCTTTATCTTCTCTCTGTGGCATGGACTTCCCTTGTATCCAGTCTCAGGCTTCCCGCTGCCCCTGATTTACAGTAAAACTTCATGATGTGGCCACAGAGCTAAGATCCTGATATGCTAAGGCAGCTAAGGAAATTTAGAACACACGTTTGTCTCTCCCCAAAGCCTGCTTCTCAGTGTCAGTGTCAGGAACTCCAAATCATCTTCCTTCATACATCAAAACCCCAAATCTTGTCTCACATCCTTGTTGTAACAATTTGAACCCTCCCTCAGGCAAATGGACCCTTGCAGATCTGGGAGGAAACCAGAGCTGATATATTCACACTTTTTACCCCTATTCCCTGAGTGAGGTTTTCAACATAGATATTGTTGAGATATCTCCAATAGTAATAATAATTCCTTACGTCATGAATTGTGCAACTTGAAATGAGACTTCCCTACAATGACTCATTTCTTTTTCTACAGCCATCCTGTGGCGGAGTAGGGGTGATCCTTGTTACTGACCAAGAAAGCAAGGTTCAGAGAGTTTCAAAGGCTTACCTGGGGCCACAGAGCAGACAAGTGAGCAAGGGAGAGTCAAGCCTTTTGCTCTTTCTAATATATCATAAAAGGAGGATTTCCCTGGTGGTCCAATGCTTAAGATTTCACCTTCTCAATGCTGGGGATGTGGGTTTGATTCCTGGTCGGGGAGCTAAGATCCCACATACCTTGTTACCAAAAAACCAAAACATATAACAGGAGCATTATTGTAACAAATTCAATAAAAGAATAAAGACTCAGTTCTCCAGCCCCGCACGGTCAGCCACAATGGCACGTCACTTAGAAATGAAAGCTGTGGGTCATCGGTTGTGTGATACTGAACAGTGCAAGTTTGGTTCCACTGACATTTCATCTTAGAACTCTAGCACTATGGAAGATAATGCCAACATCATTTAAAAGGGAAAATAGGTATAAATACCCACAAGACCAGTCCTCACTTGACTCACATCCAGAACTCACACGTCAGGCCTGGACCTTCCTGATACCCCAAGAGCTGGAGGAGTGGAGCCTGCTGAAGCTGGCTTTTGATCACACGATTTGCCACCTAGTGAGTTTTGACACCTCTCTCTGATGTCTCCCCTTCCTTGGAGATGTGACAGCAAGAAGAGAAGATGTAGGCTCTTCCAGAGAAGGGGGGATGTCCCCAAGTGACTTTTTGGGTATGCTTTCATCCTCTGGGCTCATGAGTCATTCTTACACTTGTTGTCAATATTAAGGAAGAACAAGATGTTAAGTGCTGTGAAAAACACAGAATATGTTTGCTTGTGTCACTCTATTGGGTTTGCTGCTAAGTCGCTTCAGTCGTGTCCAACTCTACGCAGTCCCATAGACGGCAGGTCACCAGACTCCCCTGTCCCTGGGATTCTCCAGGCAAGAACGCTGGAGTGGGTTGCCATTTCCTTCTCCAATGCAGGAAAGTGAAAAGTGAAAGTGAAGTCGCTCAGTCGTGTCCAACTCGTAGCGACCCATGGACTACAGCCTACTAGGCTCCTCCGTCCATGGGATTTTCCAGGCGAGAGTACTGGAGTGGGGTGCCATTGCCTTCTCTGCTATTGGGTTTACTAATTTCCAAAATATAAAACATATATAGGGCTTCCCAGCAGCTTAGCTATAAAGATTCCTCCTGCAATGCAGAAGATGCACCTAGACGCTGGGTCTAGCCCTGGATCAGGAATATTCGCTGGAGGAGGGCATGGCAACCCACTCCAATATTCTTGCCTGGAGAATCCCATGGATGAGAGGAACCTGGCAGGCTAAAGTCCAGAGGGTCACAAAGAGTCAGACATGACTGAGCAACTTTCACTTTCAATGTCATGTAATAGTACCCCTGGAAAATATTTATCAACCTAGAAAGATGCTCCCTATAGTACATGATTGAAAAGACATCTAGTTTAGTAACTAGATCCTACAGACTGAGAGCTTATTAGAGATTAAAGAAAAGACAAATGAAATACCCTAGAATCTTGCAGTCCTAGGCACTTACTCAGAGAAAACTTGAGGCCCTGAGCAGCTTTTTTTAACACAAAGAAAACTTCTTTCATCTGAGTGATCTAAACTGGGGCTTTCTTACTTTTTCTGGAAAAAAACATTTTTACTTTTTTATGCTTTGCCTGTGTTGGGGTTTTCTTGTGGTGAAGAATAGCTTATAGATTCTTACAGGAACTTGATGGTGACTTGGATGAGATTTTCTGGAAGAGGTGGTATCTTAAATGAGCCCTACATAAATAAATGTCTTCAAAAAGCCTTTGACTCCTGGTCCACTGACCTGTGAATGGGTCAGAATTTGGGCCAGCAGTTTCATCCTCGGGAGGTGTCACCAACCATACAAAGCAACAGCTTGGAGAAAGAAAATAAAGAACATTGATCCAAAGACAAGCAGAGGAAACTCAAGTTCTTCAAAGCTGCTAGCCTGGCTCATGGGGTAAATTCCCAGATGAAGATAAACAGGATCACTAAACAAATAACAGACAGGATCAGGAGTGAACTTGTCATTTTGAAATGAGTTCCACTCTTTATGGAGACCACATGACATTATCGTGGATAAAAAATAGAGCCAGACCCTAATCCCATCTTTTCTGGAGCTGTTCTTACGTCACCCCAGACCCACAATTTGAAACCCACCCCTCCTGCCATCTCTCACCTTCTCGGAGTTTGGCGCTTCTAATCATCTGGTGGTTCCAGCAAAAAGCCCAGAAGTCATTCTTGATTCCTCTCTTCTCCAGTCCCCACACACAATCCAATCCATTATCAAAGCCACACAATTCTACCTTCAGAACATATCCTGAATTTGACCACTTCTCATCACCTCCTTGGCTGCCACCCTAGGCCAAGCCAGCAGCATCCCACACGTGGACCACAGCAGCACTCCTAACTGGTCTTCCTAATACAGCGATCAGAGTTAGCTTTTTAAACTATAAATCACACCATGTCACCAAACTCAAAACCTATCAGCAGCTTCCTGTAGCACTTAGGGTTGTAGTCAAGCCCGTAGTATGGCCCCAAGGCCTTTGGGGTCTCATCCACACCTCCCTCCCCAACCCTGGCTCTCACCACTCTCACTCGCACCATCCTGTCCCTCTTACCAGCTTTGCCCCTCACATCCCAGTGCCCCAGCCACATTAGCCTTCGTTCCTGCCATCCTAGACAAACCAATCTGGTCCCACTGTTCCACCTGTAGAGAATCTGGCTCACTTCTTCACATCATTCAAATGTCCCCTGTTCAGAGAGCCCTCCTCAAATTTCTTGTATTAGCTAGGAGTAGCTTATAGATTCTAAAATAACTATTTAAAATAACTTCCTGTTTTAGTTAGGTTACATTCAGGTACAAGTAACAATACAAACATTAAACAACTCAGTTATCAAGAATACCAGAGGTAGACAGTCCCAAGTCTGATTTGGTAGCTTAGCAACACTCTCAAGAGTCAGGCTCTTTTCAACTCTCTGTTCTGCCATCCCAAGAATTGGGCTTTTTATCCTCCTAAGTGGTGATGCATGATCACAAGATGGTTGCCACATTTCCAGCTTTCACATCCTTTTACAATGAAGTTCAAGGCAGAAAGCAGGAGTCATCAAGGCAGAGACTTCTACTCAGACCCTTTCCTTTAATCAATGAAGGATTGGGGGTTGGGGATGCTTCCGTAGAAGCCAACACACTAGGCTTCCCCCTCACATTTCTTTGGCTGGATCTTAGTCCAACAGCTACCCCTAGACCAATCCCTAAAAAGGAGAATGGAATTTTCATGCTTGTCTTAAAATTAATCACATTTCTTTGGCAGGAGGATTCACCTCCACTGAGCCATATTGCCACCTTAACAAAATTCATTTGTTAAACTGAGAAAGAACAGGAGTGGATGTTAATCAGGAAACCATGGTGTCTGAACCCACCCAGCCCCCATTTTCTTTATCGTCATCCTCTGCTTTGTGTTTCTCACGGCACCAATCATGACCTGAAGCACACTCTGTATTTATCTGTTGCTCATTGGGAGTCCCTCTCACTAAAACGGGACTTTGGGGAATTTTCTGGCTTTCCATGGTTAAGACGTGGTACTTTTGCTGCCAGGGCCCAGGTTTGATCACTGGTCAGGAAACTAAGATCTTGCAAGTTGCACAGTGCAACCAAAAACAAAAAAATCTTTGTAAGGGAGTATTTTTAAAAAATAAAATGGGACTTTGCCCACCTTGTTCACTGATGAACCCCCAGAATCCCTGACAGTACCTAGGAATCAATAAATATTCACCAAATGAGAGTGCGCTGTGTGAGTAAATGGGTAAAACTTGGGATCTTTACATAACCATTTTACTCATTTTTTTTATGAGCCTTATTTTACTCATTTTTAAAATGAGGACAATTCATCTACCTCTCCCATGAGAGCGGAAGGAGCTAATGCTGGAAAAACTCTTTATACCACGCCTGGCATACGGAAAAGTGTTCAATACCCTCAGCTGTCAGCGTCACTGGGGTGCAACACCAGCAAACAAGCTCAGGAAAAGCATGAACAATAAATACTAATTTCATACACTTTTTCTGACTAGGAAAGAGTGCATTAAGGAATCAAGCACTGGAGAAATGCATAACTTAGAGAAAGATAATCACTCTTGGGATATATTTTTTCCCAAGAATACACTAGCATAATTTTTATGTAAGTGAGGTAATGCCAGGCATGCTGCTTTGCAACTGAGTTTTTGCACCGAATATCTATTGGACTCTTTCCCATGATTATTCATACAAATATACCTTTCGTATTTGATTATATTTGATAGAAGCTGGAGAGTTATTCTTGCTGGAGACCCTGATCGCCTGCCCAGAGCTTGCCTTCTCTTCAGTCCTGTGCATCTTGGGAGTCTTGAGCGTCCCTGTAAGGCCATGGCCTTCCCTGGTAAGTTGGATCAGAAACTGCTGTTGGTTGCTGTATCAGCATTTTTTACTCTGAGTGCTGCCTTGAAAACGTTCATTATTACACAGTCTTCCCTTCAGGCAGAACCACGAGAGGAATAAAAATAGTTTACATCTCCTATGATCACACATTGTAAATATTTATAAGCAGTCTCTCCCACCCTTTTTCTTATGCAAATATGAATTATTTTAAATCTATTTGGGACCCTCCCGGGAAACCAAGTTTATACCCTTGGCTTTCACTGAACATTAAATTATCAGTGTCTTTCCAAGTCTTATGCAAGTGAGATCATGAATGCTTTGGTCTGTGAGAAACCTTAGAAATTACTTTGTTCTGGCCCATCACGCAAGTTTTATAAGATGAGGCACCTGAGGGCTAAGCTGTTTTGAGTTTCTCCAAAGTGTCTTAATACCTTGGCGATCTGCGATCTGATTAAGGCCACGCATGGCCGGCAAGGCCAGGCCCCTTGGTCGGCTTGTATATGAATCAACCGAAAGCATGTGTATCTTCACACTGCAGAAACTGGCTGCCAGCGCGCTCTCCTCGCCCCTGGGTGACTCTGCTGACAACTATGCTATCGCTCCACACCTTCCTGTCATCACCACTCCCTCAGGAGGGTTCAAGGCCTAGATAGGATCTGGGCACCAAAGCAAATCTGTCAGAGCGGCGTGCCTCTCAAGAAAAGACTCCTCAGGGATCCAGGTGTTTAGTCAAGCTGGCATATTTGTACTGTGGAGACAGGAGGGGCATTGGAGTAGGTGCCCGCCCGGAAGAAAGCACGGCCACCTCTGGGGCTTGATCCACAGTCATGGAACAGGGCACCTGCGTCCCCCATGGAAGGCCATCACTAGGTTCTGCTTTGGAAACAGGGCTGCATGGTGCCATCTGAAAAACTCCTGTATTCACCACCAAGATTGCTGCTCCGTAGCTTTGGGACATGGAGTCCGTCTCTCACTGGGTACTAGTTACCTCCTCCGTACCAAGACATCCCTGGTGGCCCACTGGTAGTGTAATGCCCCCAGCATGCGTATCAGCACTGAATAAATAGGAGCTGCTATTTTGTAAAGGAGGGAAATCCTTTTTTCTTAGTTTCATCTACTTATGTATTTTCTATTTTGGCTGTGCTGGGTCCTCCTTGCTGGGCAGGGGCTGTTCTCCAGCTGTGGTGTTCGGACTTCTCACTGCGGGGGCTTCTCTTGTCACAGAGCATGGACTCTTGGGCAGGCAGGCTTCGGTCGTTGTGGCACACTTGCTTAGTTGCCCTGGGGCGTGTGGGATCTTCCTGGACCAGGGATCAAACCCATGTCCCCTGAGTTGGCAGGCAGACTCTTAACCACTGGACCACCAGGGAAGCCCAGGAGCTGTTGTTAACAAACTTCCCCTTTTCCCTCTGTCAACAGTTCAAGACACGTAGTAGGAGCTCAATAAATACTTAGGTCATGAATACAGGACCAGAGCAAATAACATCACACAGTCTGAGGCTAAAGAATTGAGTCTATAGCAATAACAATAACAACTGCTTACACAGGACTGTGGAAAACCATGACATAGAAAATATCAGATTATCTTATTCTATCATGGTTTCCATTTTTTTTTAAATTCAAAAAGAATCATTTTGGTTTCCTTTTTTTTACTTCAAAAAAATTATTTTGTACTTCAAAAACCTTATTCCTTATTCAATTGGGTTCTTCCATGATTCTACCTAAAAATTTATTTTTTACAATCATCTTGTAAAATACATTTTACTATCATGGTTTCCATTTTCTTTGCTTCAAAAACAAATTATGTTTTACTTCAAAAATCTGATTCAATTAGGTTCTCCATGATTTTACCTAAACACTTATTTTTTTATAACTTTCTTATAAAATACATGACAGATAATGCATAACTCTCAGCATCATGAATGATAAGCAAATATCCAATAGCTATCACAAAAGTCAAGAAAGAGGGCAGTGGAAGAGCTCTGGAAGTCCCCATCACTATATATAAAATAGGTAACTAACAAGGACCTGCTGTATAGCACAGGGAACTCTGCTCAATCTTCTGTGATAACTTATATGGGAAAAGAATCTGAAAAAGAATGGATATTATGGATAGACAGATAGACCTGATTCAGTTTACTGCACACCTGAAACTAACACAACACTGTAAATCAACTAGACTCCAATAAAAAAAATTTTTTTTAATGCTTTCCATTTTTTGCCAAAGGTTTTCAATTGCATTATGAAGAAGTTTGGTTTGACTTTAGTCTCCACCAGGGGATAAGATAAATACTACCATTTCATATACAATCAGCTGCTGTTCTACCTTGTTTTCTTATTATACAATACTATTGGTTAGATTTTCTTCATCACAAAAGTAACAGAGTTCATGATCAACAATTTGGGAGGTAAAAGAGAAAATAGAAAGAAAGAATCAAAGTGTTTCCTCCAAGAGTCAACAGCTATGAACATGGTGTATTTCTATGCGCACTTTGTAGTTAATTGTAACCCTACGCAGTATCCAATTTTACTTCCAGCTTTCTTCCTGAACCTGAGGACCTGGAGCTTTCCAAAAATATCCCCAATTATTTAATCTGTTGCCCATTCTTCACAATTTCAAGTAGGGCTGAAATGAGTATAATTGCTCATAAAACATTTTCCGCAGTTAGAAAAACATTTTTTAGGCAACATTCCTTGGAAGTGAACTTGTATTTTTTAAAGCATGAACATTCTTTGGTACACACCAATCAAAAGGCACTCAAAAGTTGTTGGAGAAATTTGCAAACTTTCACCTGTTCTGGATATTCTCGTGACAATTGGCAGGCAATCATTTCAGCTATAGTTTTTTAAATGTTTATCTTATTGACCAGTGAAGCTGAATAATATAAAATATTTATTAAATACCTTCCTCTTTACAGAATTAGCACACTTTGCCCACAAATTCTGCAGTGTGTGGTGTGATTTTTATTAAAACATATGACACTGTAGTTTAAGGACTAACATTTTGTCGAATAGGTATTGAATTTTCAATGTCTTCCTATCAGCATTTCCATTTTGTTTATATGACCTTTTGGGAATTGAAGATGTCTTCATTTATATTTAGACAACCTAAATTCCCCTGTACATGTGATTGCTTTTGATTGTCCAGCTCCTTAAATGTCTGTCTGCCGAAAAGGGGAAAAAGGTGTAAATAAAGGGGAAAACAGAAGCCACTTCAATCAGAGAAGATTGCAATAGTGGAGGTGGGTGTTGCAGCCATGAAGGTACCAGCTTTTGTGCCTGCACTATCACAAGTGGCAATCAGTAACCAGACAGAGGCCCCTGATACTGGGAGAACCAAGTCCTGTCGCCCAAGCTGGCTCCTGCAAGCCACAGTCAAGCTCTTCCAGGAGCAAGTGTGTAGCTGCCTGCCATGTGGCCAGACATCAAGCCACCAGTTCAAGCTGAAATTGCCTGAAATTAACCAAGACTTACCATCCAAGCCTTTTCCTGGAAACTGAGAACCTTTCCAGGGAAACTGAGATTCCAAAATTTCAAGATAGTTACCTGACAGTTTCTGCCACCATTGTCTAGGTGCAGAGATGGAGTCCTGGTACTTCCTTCTTTGCTCTCTTCCCTGGTGTCCCTTGATAGTGTCTTTTGATGTATACAAATCTTTCATTCTGATAAAGTCTAATTTTCCTGTATTTTCTTTTGTTGTCTCTGCCTTTGATTTTTTTTTTTTTTTTAAGAAACCATTGTCAAATCCAAGGTCAAGTTGGGGGGAGTGATGCAAGAAATAGAGATCTCAGAGATGAGATTATGGTCATAATCCAGGCAAGGAGCAGTGTGGGCCTTGACAAGGTGTGAGAGTGGGGGAGGGGGCAGGTGTGTGAGATACCTAGGAAGTGATGGATCGCCTCTAGCAGGTGTGAGACAGAGGGATGAAACCGTGATGCCTGGACAAACCCTGGCCCGGCTCCTAACACCCTAAACTCTACATATGACAGCGAATCCCAGAAAAACAACCCAAGTGGGCTCAACCAGAGCATCTCACGAGAGGCAAATTCTTACTGCACAGAGCCCCCAGGTGGAGGTGGGAGACACCTATGGGACACACATTTAAGTGTGCCCTAATCTCGGGAGTCTTGGAAAACAACACTGCATGCTTTGGGGGGAGGGGGGGTTAAATTTTATTTTGAACTGGAGGATAATTGCTTTGCAATGTTGTTGGTTCTGCTGTACAACAACATGAATTAGCTGTAAATATACATATATCCCCGCCCTCCTGAGCCTCCTTCCCACACCCCCACCCCCGTCCCACCCCTCTAGGTCCTCACAGAACATGGAGCTGGGCTCCCTTTGCTCTACAGCAGCTTCCCACTAGCTGTCTATTTGACAGTGTATATATGCCAGTGCTACCCTCTCCCTCGGAGAAGGCAATGGCACCCCACTCCAGTACTTTTGCTTGGAAAATCCCATGGATGGAGTAGCCTGGTGGGCTCCAGTCCATGGGGTCACTAAGAGTCGGGCACGACTGAGCAACTTCACTTTCACTTTTCACTTTCATGCATTGGAGCCTTCGTCCCATCGTCCCCTTCCCCCATCCCATGTCCATAAGTCCATTCTCTATGTCTGTGTTTCTCTTCCTGCCCTACAAATAGGTTCATTCTAGATTCCCAACACACGCATTAATATTCCAATACTTGTTCTTCTCAACACTGCATCCTTGGTGCCTTGGGTTAAAGAAGTCTCCTTGCAGCTTTCTCTCTCACATCCTCCCCTTAGTCCCACCTCTCATTGTGTTTTTAGAGACCTGTGACCTTCTTTCACCTCATCTCGGCTGCCCTGGGTTGACTGACAGGGAGCCTTCGACAGTCACGCACATGAAGCCGAAATTTAAGTCCCCACATATCGCTTGCCCAAGCTCCTTCAAAGGCTTGTCCTCACATGCTCAGAGCAGACAGGAGGAGCCTCTGTGTATAGTTAACACACACGGGAAAACGCTGATGTAACAGAACACAGCAACAGCACATAACAGGTGTCACACCTGTTGTAAGGATAGTATTAATACAAAGCAGGCCTGCAGAGGATGAGGAAAAAGCACAAATCGTGCTTTTACAATTTTAGGGGAGAGGACAGTCTGGGGTATTTTTATATGTCTGACACCCATGGGGTCACTGTAGGGCAGTGTTTAGGAGAGAAAAATGCTGCATGTGGATAAATAAAATACCTCTGTGTGTTTGACAGAGTTGCATGACATAGTAAAAGTAACTTTTTCCATGTGACGTCATCTGGGTAAAAACTATACTGATTTTTTATGGGACATCCCTGGCCGTCCACTGGTTCGTACTTCACCTTCCAACGGAAGGGTCGCAGGTTTGATTTCTGGTCAGGGGGGTAAGATCCCATGTGCCTCTTGGCTGAAAAACACAAAACAGAAACAGTATTGTAACAAATTCAATAAAGACTTTTATAAGGTCCACATCAAAAAAAAATCTTAAAAAAAAAACTACATTGATTTTTGTATGCACTATCTTCGTCTTGTCCAGTCAATTTGTACATAGTTCAAGAAAATAATGAGTATTAGATTCTGAAATCTTACTGACACATTTTTAAGGGTTCCATTATGACATATGAACTAAAACGAGTTAACCTGCATCTATTGTACTTTTCATTTAACTGACTCTGGATTGTCTTCACACAAATTCAGTTATTAACAAGCAGAAAATTTTTTAAATAGCATATGTTCTAAGATCCCAAAAGTCAGTCTACTAGAAAAAAAAAACTCAGAATTTATGAAAATGTTAGATTTGTAGGTTTTTAAAAAAACAAGTGTTTTTATTAGCATTTCCAGACTATTACTTCCCAGGGGGTGCTAGTGGTAAAGAGCCCTGCTTACAAGTACAGATATAAGAGATACAGATTTGATCCTTGGATCCAGAAGATCCCCTGGAGAAAGGCATAGCAACCCATTCCAGTATTCTTGCCTGGAGAATCCCCATGGACAGAGGAGCCTGGAGGGCTACAGTCCATAAAGTTACAAAGAATTGAACACGACTGAAGCAACTTATCATGCAACCTACTGCTGGATATAGGCTAATGAAAAAGTATCGTCAGGCAGGGAGCCTCAGGTAGCCCTGTAGGTACCAACAAGGGATGCTTACCTGGCCCTGAGCTGCACTGTACAAGAAACGTCATCCCATCCAGCCGTCTCAATATCCCTGTGGGGTAGGTACTGTTATTATTACCCAATGCACGGACAATGCAATATGTACAAGGTCATACTAAGAAGTGGGGCACTGAGAAACACCCTCAGTGTTGCAAAGCTGGAGTTCTGACTTGTGAACCATTTCACTGGATGGTACCCAGAGGGACCGTCGCAGGACTCGTATCTGCACATCCCTCAAGAAGAGCTTCTGGCATCGGTACCAGGAGCCTGCTTTACACACACCAGCGGACCCGAAGAGCTTCTCTAAAGGCCGGCCTCGGCTCGCATCACGGATGAGGGTAAGAACCGCCCGCCTCACTCTGCTTGCGCGGCTTTGTCTGCCCACTGCCGCCACCTGCTGGCTTCCGAAGGGAATGAGTGTGAGCCACGTAGCTGAGCGTGTGCTTCTTCCAGAGTCTTCTAGAAAGAGGCCCTGTGGGGGCTGGGAAACGATCACAGGAGAAGCCAGCCTGCAGATTTCATGTTTATCCTGCAGGCAGCTGAAAGCACGCACTGCAGGCGTGTTACCCTATTTCCTTCTAAACAAGCACAAGAAGGGGAAACCTAAGAGGTGAGACTGCAAGGCAAGTCTGCAAAGAAGGATGAATCCCCGATCGTCACCTGGAAATCACGGTCCCTCTACTTGACCCTCAGATCCACACTAGACTTCTCTGACCTAACACTGGAGGATGGCTCTGACACGTCAAGCACACCTCTTCTATTCCTGGTGTGAATGTCCCTGGCCCCTCGGTCTGTGGCCAGTCTCAAGCCCCTGAGAGCAGGTTAGACCCCCGACCCTCCTGTCTTCCTCACAGACCAATCGCATTTCAGGAGGACGGCAGGGCTGGATCAAACTGATTCAGAAAGCCTATGAGACTTTCCTGGTGGTCCAGTATTTAAGACTCCGTGATCCCAATGCAGGGGCACATGTTCCATCCCTGGTCAGGGAACTGAAATATCCCACGTGCCATATAGTGTGGGAAAAAAGAGAGAGAGAGAGAAAGCCCCCCACCTTCAAAGCCGGTTCAGGGACCCAAGTTGCTCAAAGTCTGAGGAACCAGAGCAGCATTTCTGAAACATTTTCTGTGCAAAGGACAGCTTCAGTAAACCCCTTGAATCCCATCTCAAAATGCCTTTAAAGACAGAAGTAAAATACACAAGAATTCAGAGGAAACCAAGTATGTCAAACGACAGCTAGTTACCAAACTATTTAAAAACAAATGTATGATGTATTAATGTGCTGTGCTGTGCTGTGCTGTGCTTAGTGGCTCAGTCGTGTCCCACTCTTTGCGACCCCATGGACTGTAGCCTGCCAGGCTCCTCTGTCTGTGGAGATTCTCCAGGCAAGAATACTGGAGTGGGTTACCATGCCTTCCTCCAGTGATGTATTAATACCTGTGGTTTTAATTGGCCATTAAACAGCATCTCTAGCTGCATGTCTAATGACTAGCATGATTTTACCATCATGATGAGTATAAACAATAGCTCGAGATTCCTGTACAAACTAGACTATAATATGAAAATATCTGAGTTCTATTGATGACCAAAACCACAGGCACTGCTAATGTCACTGCGAGTTGTTACATGTATAATTGAAGGAAACACTATTTGGTAGGTATCTCTCCATGAACATCAAGGTGCAAGTTTATTTCTTATTCAAGATTAGAGATGCTCTGCATTTGACTCTCAGAACCCTTGGGGGCTCCCAGGGGCCACCAGGCCAAGAACCAGGGTGGCTGGCTATTACAGCATCCCACAAGTTTATCTAGAGCCATCTTCCTGGCAGCCTTCTGGGCAGCATCTTCACCCCTTTTCAGCTAAGAAGGCCAAGACTTACTCTGCAGCCCACAGCCTCTTGCCATCCTGTCCTCCTAGGAAACTCTCCTTCCGTCTAAGCAGCCTCATCAAGATGAAGCCGCTTTCTTACACCTTGTCTCCAGGGAGGAAGGAGACGGAGTGGAGCAATCACGGCCCCCACAATGGAAACAGAGGAAACCCTACAGTGCTCCCTGCCCCTCCCAATGCCCCAGGATCCTTCTCAGAGACAAGGGAAATCTGACATGTGCTAGCCCGAGAGGAGTGTGTAGAAAATTTCACTCTGCATACAAGGCTTGCAGTTAAATTGTGCCACCTCATGTGGGGGTCCATGGCCCCTGGGAGGCTGAGGCACAGTTAACAGCTGTGTGGGGGCCCTCAAGACTTAGGAGGTGGAAATGTGCCACCCCTATCCTCATCCCCTACCCTGGAGGGGACAGGGATGGGGGCTTCTGGAGGCTGGGCCTTCAGAAATGCGTGCCCCAGCCTTTGCAGGCAGGGAGGTGTCAAACTGCAGCCTCCCAGCCCAGCCTCAGCTCAGGAAATTGCTTTTTAGTCTACGGGGGCTGCACATGCCTTTTTACTTTGCTGGCCTCAGTCCCAGCAGCTGATGAGATGAGTGTATGCCAGGCAAGGGGCCTGCAACTGAGCACCTGGGTTTCGCGGGGTGATTCTCAGTCAGCCTGGGGGCAGAGCAGAGCTGGGCTGGGAAAGCAGAGGAGAGGTGGATGGGAATAAAGCCTCGGCCAAGGCTGCTACAGAGATGTCTGGGCCACTGATGACCGGATGGAAATGGTAAGCGACAACACAGCTACCGGCCTTACCCAGCTTAGCTCAAATCTCTTCCAGGGCTGGGATTCGCCTTCCGGGCTGGAGTCCCCTGGGCAATAAAGTCCCTGGTGGAGAAGCAAATTGAGAGCAGATTTCATTCAGTTTGAAGCTTTTAAGGGGCCTTAAAAGCTGGTGTTTCTTTCTTTTTTTTTTTTTTTAATCTGAACCTACACATGAGGAAACAATCAGACAAATCTCAATTGCGAGACATTTTGAAGACAACTTTTTTGGACTTTTTAAAATTGTCGATTTTGAAAAGCCTGGACTTTTCAAAATTGTCGATGTCCTGGCGGGGAAAGGCTGAGGGACTGTTCTAGAACCGAGGAGGCTAAAGAGATAAAGCAACTAAATGCGGCGGGAGACCTGGAGCAAACAAACAAGGAAGCATTACTGGGACAACTGGGGAAGCATGAACTGAGACTGTCTATTGGGCTTCCCTGGTGGCTCAGATGGTAAAGATAGCAATGCAGGAGACCCAGGTTCGATCCCTGGGTCAGGAAGATCCCCTGGAGAAGGGAATAGCTACCCATTCCAGAATCCTTGCCTGGAGAATCCCGAGGACAGAGGAGCTTGCTGCGCTACAGTCCATGGGGTCACAGGCAGACATGACTGAGCAACTGACACTTTTCATTGGGTGATAGCATTGTCCCAGAGTTAATGTTCTGATATCCGTAGCCACACTATGGTTATGTAGGCAGATGTCCTTGGTCGCAGAAGATGCACAAAGTATTTAGAGGTGAAAGGATATGTCTGTGACTGTGTCTCAAATGAGTTCAGAAAAAAACTAGGTAGATAGTGACAAAGATTATCTGCTTGACCGAACTGCAGTCCAGCCCTGACCTCACAAGAATTTCCCAATAAGAGAATCATCACAAAGAATTGCTAGTAGAGACTTCCCTGGGTGGTCCAGTGACTAAGACTCCGTGCTTTCATAGCAAAGGGCACAGATTCACCCCTGTTTGGGGTTAGTTCCCACATGGTGCATGGCAGGACCAACAAAAAAAGCTAATAACATTCTGAATGAAAAGCTTGGATTTTTATTGCAAACACAATCACCCAGTCATCCAAAGCTACACATAAAACAGTGTGCAGGATATCGAGGGCTTACCGCTAAGCTCCAGCCCCACCTTGCAAACCTGGCTTTGTGATGCTGCGGTTGGGACGCTGCATCCATGTTTCTGTTCGGCCAGTGGCCCCCAGTCGGGGAGAGGCGGCAGGGCCAGAGAAGGGGCTCTTGCTTCCTGGCCCTGGAGAGTCCTGTTACTGTCTGTGTCCTTTCAGCAGTATTTTTTTTACCAGGCAGCAGCATTTCCTTCCCACAGCAGTGACTCGATCGAGTCTGCAGTTGTCCCAAAACTGGGGGAACCCATTCCCTTGTGCCCCCTGCTCAGATATCTGAGCTCCATGGGGCCCCTCCTCTGAGCTTCCAAGTTTGGATACTTTCCAACCTTTCTTTGTTCTCTTATCCCTGGGGGAAGTGCCTGAAAGTTTCCTTCAGATGCCATAACACCTTCAACTTTTAAAAAATTATTTATGTATTTGATTATATTGAGTCTCAGTTGAGGCATCCAGGATCTTCATTTCATCGTGTGAGATCTTTCCTACTCTAGAGTTTGAGGACTTAGTTAACCTGAGGCATGTGGGATCCTAGTTACCCGACCAGGAAACCTATGTCTCCTGCATTGCAAGGCAGATTCTTAACCACAGGACCACCAGAGACGTCCCAACACCTTCAACTTTTCTTTTTTGCCTTTCAATTACCCAGGTAACAATTCTTTCTTAAACTTCTCTGTGTTAAAATAACTGTGTGGTTTCCCAGGCTGGTTGAAGCACCCTCTGTGAACCAGCATGAAAACCTCATACTAAGTCCTAAACCGGAAGAAAAGAGCCCCCCACCAAGTCTGACATATTCGCAAAGGATGGGAAGATGGCTTTCCGTGATAAATCAGCCTTTGTATTTATGCTGAATTGGACAAACATTTGCATCAGTGCAGTCTGTGGTTCCCATGGGGCAATATCCTTCCACTCCCAGGAAATGGCTTCAGATATCAAGTCTCCCGTGGCTGCCACTGATGTGCCAGGGGACAGCGGGAGACTTGGACCAGGCTGCTATCCGTGTCATCCAGGTCAGCCGGAATGGCAGCTTCATTCAGCAAACAGATCTGCGCCATCTGAGCGCTTTCGCAAGTGGGATCATTCTTCCAGGCATGGCGAGTATCTGTTTCTGTGTGGGGCAGGTTATTTTACAGCTACAGATTCAACCAGACATTTCAGATCTTGGCAGAGTTCCCTTGGCAGTTTTAAAATGCATTTTTTCTTTCCTTGCTGCACCCCAGCCATGTGGCACCTTAGTTCCCAGAAGAGGGATGGAACTCACACTCCTCCTGCATTGGAAGGTGGAGTCTTACCCACTGGACCACCAGGGAAGTCCCTAAAATGCCTTCTTTAATTGTCCTCCAGACCCACGCATGAGACTGAAACCCTTGCCTCTGGGTGGGGAAGCTGGTGTGGGAAAAGATAGGGCAAGTCCAGGCAGCCCCAGAGCTCTGCTTAGCCTTGGACAGCTGTCTCCTTACCTTCCCAGGCTAGAGCCGCAGGTCATCTGGCTGAGACACGTGACTTCAGCCACCCCAAGGCTAAGGTCTTCCACTCCTTCCTGGACTTCCCTGGTGGCTCAGCTGATAAAGAATCTGCCTGCAATGCAGGAGACTGGGTTCAGTGCCTGGGTTGGGAAGATCCCCTGGAGAAGGGAAAGGCTACCCATTCCAGTGTTCTGGCCTGAAGAATTCCTTGGACTTAGAGCCAGTTTCTAAGTCTAAGTCCATGGGGTCACAAAGAGTCGGACACGACTGAGCAACTTTTTCACTTTCACACTTTCACTCCTTCCCAACTCATCTCCGTGAGACTGGAGCCTCCTTGAGAGCCAGGTTCTTACTTCTATCAGCGTCTCCTGTGAACAGCATGGTCCCTGAGCCCTGCCGAGGCTATTGTTTTTCTTGAGCTGAAACAAACTGAGTTTAATAATTCCTGGTGGAAGCTTTACGAGCCATGTAGAAACATGACCCCATACTCTGATCTCCTACCGCCTCTAGTGGTTTTTGCTTTTCCATTCACCTCTGCTTCCCCTTCCTTTAATCAAAGAATCGGAATGGGCCGGCAATTACACCTCCCCAGAAAGCCAGGGAGAGCTGGGGAAGGGGTCACAGAGAAACCCAGCAAATCCAGACACAGGACGAGGCAGCCAAAAGACAGGACACTTCCAGGCCAAACACACCTGTCAATCCTCTTCTCTCAGTTTACAAATCAAGCCATTTTATGCTAGCGAGGGTGTGGAGAAAAGAGAACCCTCCTATACTGTGGGTGGGAATGTAAATTGATGCAGCCATTGTTGAACACTTCCATGCATTGGAGAAGGAAATGGCAACCCACTCCAGTGTTCTTGCCTGGAGAATCCCAGGGACAGGGGAGCCTGGTGGGCTGCCGTCTATGGGGTCGCACAGAGTCAGACACAACTGAAGTGACTTAGCAGCAGCAGCAGCAGCAGCAGCATTGTTGAAGACAATATGGAATACCCTCGAAAAATCAAAAAAAAGAACTACCGTAGGATCCAGCAATTCTGTCCCGGATATGTATCTAGAAAAAATGGAAACATTAATTCAAAAGGTACACCCCAGTGATCATAGCAATACTATTCACAATACACAGAACAGGGATGCAATCTAAGTGTCCATCAACAGATGAATGGATAAAGGAGATGTAGTATACACATGAACAATGGAATATTAGTCATAAAAAGAACAAAATACTGCCATTTGCAGCAACATGGATGGACCTAGAGATTATCATACTAAGTGAAGGAAGTCAGAGAGAGATAAATATCCTATGATATCACTTATACATGGAATCTAAAAAATGATACAAAAGATTTTATTTACAAGACAGAAACAGACTCACAGATATAGAAAACAAACTTATGGTTACCAAAGGGGAAGGAGAGGGAGGAGAGGAATAAATTAGGAGGATGGCATTAGAAGATATACACTACTAAATATAATAGATAATCTATAAAGACCTACTGTGTAGGACCAGGTACTCTACTTAATACCCTGTAACAACTTATGTGGGGTGGCTCAGACAGTAAAGAATCTGCCTGCAAAGCAGGAGACTCAGGTTCAATCCCTGGGTCAGGAAGACCCCTTGGAGAAGCGAATGGCAACCCACTCCAGTATTCTTGCCTGGAGAATTCCATGGACGGAGGAGTCTGGTGGCCTACAGTCCCTGGGGTCACAGAGAGTCAGACACGACTGAGCAACTAACAAAAAACAACAACAACAAAATATACTGGAACAGAATCTGAAAAGGAGTTTTATATGTATATAAAACGGATTCACTTTGCAGTACATTGGCAACTAACACAACATTGTAAATCAACTAGACTTCAATTTTAAAATTAATTAGATAAAATATTTCCAAAATTGAGCCATTTTAATGTCCCATGTGACAACAACAACAAAGCAAATAATAAAATATCTTTTTTACCTATGAGATTGGTTGTAATTATTGCCATTTTAAACAGCGTTAACCTAAAACAATTGGAGAAGGAAATGGCAACCCACTCCAGTATTCTTTTTTTTTTTTTTTAAACTTTACATAATTGTAGTTTTAAGTTTACATATTGAGGCCTAGGAATTTTCGTAATGTATCAGTAGTATTGGGAAAGCTTTATCAAATTGTCTAAACCAGGGATTAGAGAAGGAGGGGGCAGGGGGTTGGAACAAGTCTCCCTATCACTTGTTTTTTTGATTAAGTGATGTCCAACTCTTTGTGATCCCATGGACTGTAGCCTGCCAGGCTCCTCTGTCCATGGGATTTTCCAGGCAAGAATACTGGAGTGGGTTGCCATTTCCTTCTCCACCACTCCAGTATTCTTGACTGGAGAATCCCATGAACAGAGGAGCTTGGTGGGCTACAGTCCCTGGGGTCACAAAGAGTAGGACATGACTAAGTGACTAAGTAAGCAACTAACTAACCTAAAACAACTAAATAGTCAGTTATGTTTATCAGCAAAATGAGTTTATTCTGAAGTAGCAAAAAATGCGATTGGAGACACACAACTATGGGAGCCGAATGCGAGTCTGGTAAAGCCAAGGAGAGAAAACTCTTATAAAGGAGAAAGGGCAACTGGGAGGGACTGTTATAAATGAAAGGTCCATTGGAGGAAACTGAGAGCTCAAGGTATAGTGGATTTTCATTGACTGCGTCATGACAGTCTCTCATTGGCCGAGCTGTTGCCTGGCAAGGAGAAAATCTTCCTTCTGATGGCCATAGCAGAGTAGTGTCCTTTCCTGCTGGAGATGATAGGTAGTCTGCTCTTGTTGGACTCTGTATTGCCATTGAATGGTAAGTGCTTGAGAGCTTCTCCTTCTGGCCTCCTGAGTCCTTTTTAGTGAGTTTTCTCCTTATTAATTTTTACAATGTTAATACTAATTATAGTATTGTTAACACTCAACATATACTGGGGCTTCCCTTGTGGCTCAGCTGGTAAAGAATCCCCGTGCAATGCAGGAGACCTGGATTCTATCCCTGGGTTGGGAAGATCCCCTGGAGAAGAGAAAGGCTAACCACTCCAGTGTTCTGGCCTGGAGAATTCCATGGACTGTATAGTCCACACGGTCATGAAGAGTCAGACATGACTGAGTGACTTTCACTTCACTTCAACATATACTGAGACTGAGCTTTTTAATTCACCTATAACACTGACAAAGATTGAAGAAGATGAGTAACACTCTATGTACTGGAATGGTTTTTTTTAAAAAAGAAAAACTAGTAAAACCAAGTGGTGGCAAGACTGTAGAACAACCAGAACTGTCATACATCACTGGTGGAAATGCAAAATGGCACACCCACTCTGGAAAACATTTGACAGGGTTTTTTTTTTTTTTTCAGGTTAAACATAAACTTATATGATTTAGTTTAACAAGTCACTCTTAGGAAGGACTGATGTTGAAGCTGAAACTCTTCGCCACCTGATGCAAAGAGCTGACTCATTTGAAAAAACCCTGATGCTGGGAAAGATTGAGGGCAGGAGGAGAAGGGGACAACAGAGGATGACATGGTTGGATGGCATCACCGACTCAATGGATATGAGTTTGGTTAGACTCCGGGAGTTGGTGACGGACAGGGAGGCCTGGCGTGCTACAGTTCATGGGGTCGCAAAGAGTTGGACACGACTAAGCGACTGATCTGATCTGATCTGAAGGTCACCACACTCTCAGGTTGGAGCTCCTGCTCCAGCACATGGTACTGTATATAAATTTTAAAATAACCAGTTCAGTTCAGTCGCTCAGTCGTGTCTGACTCTGCGAACCCATGAATCACAGCATGCAAGGCCTCCCTGTCCATCACCAACTCCCGGAGTTCACTCACACTCATGTCCATCGAGACGGTGATGCCATCCACCCATCTCATCCTCTTCATCCCCTTCTTCTCCTGCCCCCAATCCGTCCCAGCATCAGGGTCTTTTCCAATGAGTCAACTCTTCGCATGAGGTGGCCAAAGTATTGGAATTTCAGCTTCAGCATCAGTCCTTCCAATGAACACCCAGGACTGATCTCCTTTAGGATGGACTGGTTGGCGGCCGAGACGAGCTACTGCACGCCCGAGGTCAGGGGAGGCG
Source organism: Bison bison bison (assembly GCF_000754665.1). Classification (NCBI taxonomy): domain Eukaryota; kingdom Metazoa; phylum Chordata; class Mammalia; order Artiodactyla; family Bovidae; genus Bison; species Bison bison. Next base: position 2,375,249 of record NW_011494635.1, on the reverse strand, counting down.
GCTGAAAAGAGCAACCCCATGTCCAAGGAGCAGCAGCTGCACGAGGAGAGCCCAGAGGAGCTACTCCACATCCAAGGTCAGGAGGGGCGGCTGTGAGGAGATACCCCTCGTCCAAGGTAAGGAGCAGCGGCTGCGCTTTGCTGGAGCAGCCGTGAAGAGATACCCTACATCTAAGGTAAGAGAAACCCAAGTAAGATGGTAGGTGTTGCGAGAGGGCATCAGAGGGCAGACACCCTGAAACCATAATCACAGACAATAACAGTAGTAAGAGAGATTAAATAAACAGCCAAAGATGGGTGGGTTTGGAGAAATGGCTGATTCTAGGCTGGAGGCAAGGAAAGATCAAAGTGAACCCGAAGCACTTCGTGCCACAAAGTAAGGACATGCCTGGGGATGGGGGTCCGGCCAGGAAGGATGGTCATTTGCCAAATCTGGGATGATCCGGTTATCAAAACAGGTAACTGCAGAAACACATTGAATCCAAAAAGATCTCGTGAGTCCCTACTGATACTGAAAAAGAGAGGGGGTGGGAGGAAAAGCTTTTCTTTACAGAACAGTGACCACTTAAAAACAGAAAGTAGAAGAAAGAATAGAAAATGAGACATCACTGTACAGCCAGCAAACATTAATTGGTTCCGATGAGGATCATTAATGGATCCTGAAACTGCTGGGCAAGAGAATTCTGAGAAACAGATTGTGGTACATCGCTCAGTTGTGTCCAACTCTGCGATACCAGAGACTGTAGCCCGCCAGGCTCCACTGTCCATGGAATTCTCCAGGCAAGAATACTGGAGTGGGTTGCCATGCCCTTCTCCAGGGGACCTTCCTGACCCAGGGATCCAACCCCAGTCTCCTGCATTGCAGGCGGATTCTCTACCATCTACGTCACCAGGGAAGCCCGAGAAACAGAATATTCAATCTCAAAGTGTCACTCAGTTGGTCATTTATTAATTACAAAGGATGATGGGCATTTTCCCAATGAAATTGGAAGGAAGAGAAGGAGGCAGTGGTTTAGAGGACAATAGGATTGGAATTTTTATCCAAAGACTGACTTTTTCCACTTTAGAAATGGGCGATAGAGCTAGGGTCTGTTCTGTGGAGTCTTGGGTTGCCATCAGGGTAGCAGGACAGACAGGCTGGTCCCTACTGGTAAACCCTTCCTCAACCACATGATCAAAAGGTCCACATCAACGATAACGGGACCAACATGCTTCATGTTCCCCCAGCACGGTGCTCCAAGAAAGAAGCCATGTCATCTTGGTAAGATGCCTACCAAAAATAGTTATGCTAAAACGAATCTGGAAGAAGCCATCAGATAAATCCAGATTGAGGAACATCCTATAAAACTCTTCAAAATGTCAATGCTGTGAAAGACCATAAAAAAGACCAAAGAAGTGTTCTAGATGAAAGCAGATAAAAGGAAACAACATCCGTCATCTTTAATTCCACTGTGGGTCAAAACAAAAATCTATTAAGTATTCAACCATTTGATGTGGACTTTACATTAGAAGACTGTACATTTTCCCAAGTGTGATGCTCATAGATTGCTTATGTAAGAACACTTCCTCATTCTTAAGAGAGACCCACTGAAGTATTTCAGGGCCAAGCGTCACAACTCCAAAAAGAGCTTGATGAAAACAAATATGCGTCAAAATGTTAACAGTTGGGGGGTTTGTTATAGGTGGAGAATTTACAAGAGCTCAGTATACTTATTATTGCAATTTTTCAAAGACTCTTTTTCCAAAATAAAAAGCAGTGGGAAAAGAAAAATGTTTTTAAAGGCTGAGGAAGACCTAGTATTGACCAAAACATGGCCAACCCAGTATTTTGAAAAGATAAACAAATCAGAACTCCCTGGACTTTGCCTGACTTCATCTGAAGGTCCGACTGAACATCCTGCCAGGCAAGGACAAGCCAGCTCTCACCACCTCTGCCCATCAACTCTGACATCGATGACCTTAGACACAGCTTACGCGCTCCTTTCCTGGCTCCCCGCCAGGTACTCAAGAGGCATTTGGTAAATGTGCCTTGGTTCTTTACTGTCACTGTGAGATTGGGTCCCACTCCCCACCTTTGTCCTCATTGTCACACACAAGGCACTGTGCACCTATTCAGGGAATGACAGTGGACACACAGAAGGTTCACTGAAACCTACCAGCCACTGTCTGGAAGTTTTATAAAGACGCCCCACCTGTCCTGCAGGTGTCCTGCAGAAACCCAGCTTGCAAGCCTCCCTTTACAACCCATGGACAGAATCAAGGTGCCGAGTATCCCACTGACCACCAGATGGCAGGCTTTCCCCACGTCAGGCCCCACGAAAGGCGGCAACCCAGTCTGGTGGTGTCTGAATCCAGCGTCTGTGTTGCCTGAAGCATCAGGAAAGAGATCCTTTACTAAAGAGACCTTCACGAAAGAGGAGAACAGTGGGATTAAATATTCGGAAACAGAAGAACTCGAAGAAGAAAATACAATTTCCCAACACCACGTGCTCACCCAGCCTTCTCTGCAACAAAAGTTTCAACAGTTTTGTGCCCATTTGCAGTCTGGAGTCGAATTAGAATTGCCAAGCGTCCCGGGGAGCTCTGAATCCACATTCCTTGATCCCTTTGTGCCACTCAAAGCCAGATATTGATGTCTGAAAACAAGATACATAAGCTTCATTATTTAAGTGCCTTTTCCCTAAACAAGAACGCTTTAATACTTAACAAGGTAGGGAAACTACATAATTTTAAATCTATGCGAACAGAAATAAGAAATTATTTGTAGCGGTCTCCACTTTTACACCCACCAACAAAGAAAGACATTCACAATTTTTTGCCTTCCCAGGGCCCCAAAATACAACACAGGCCTGTTCTCCTGCTCCAGGCAGAAGCTGCAGCTGAAGCTGTTCTTTATCAGCTTTTCTTTCTCAATATTTACCAACCAATAAATCTTTTTTCCCCTAAGACAACTGACATTCGAATCCTGTTCATGTGGAGCCTTGTTATCCAAATAATATTAAATAAACTGCTTCATTATCCACTGAAAAAGTATTAAGATGCCTTTTTCCCCTCCTGCAGGTCAATATTGAAGAAGAGAAAGGGGTATTTCCATCCCCTGGGGAGGACAGCTCCCTGCCCTTCAGGGGCTCATTTCAGTCCAAGGGCCTCATCCTCACCCTCCTCTCTGTCACCCAGGCGTGTGTGCTCATTGGGGAAGCCTGTCTGTTTTCACCCAAAGGTCTTCCCACGGTGGTGGCTCTATCAGCAAGGACCAGCCTGTCTGTCCTGCTACCTGGACGGCAACCCAGGGCTCCATAGAACAGACCCCAGCTCTATTGCCCATTTCTAAAGTGGAAGAAGTCAGTCTTTGGATAAGATCCAATCTCATTGTCCTCTAACCACTGCCTCCTTCTCTTCCTTCCACCAGTTGAGGTGTCAGGAGCGAAGGCCCTGGGCTCCACCTCTGCCACCTGCCTGGTGGGACCAGCCCAGGACCGGCCTCAGCATCTCCATCTGTAGACTCCATCCCACTCGCTGCTCCTTCTGACTGCCCATCATTCTACTTATCAAGGATCAGAACGCAGGAAGGGGCTTTGGGCCACTGGAGCTCCAACCATTGGAGACCACAAACACTGAGTTGATCTTTTTTTTTCACTTTTGAAAAAAATCTATTTTTAATTTATTTTTGATTGAACTATGGTTGATTTACAATACTGTGTTAGTTTCAGGTACACATACAGCCCAGTGATTCCATTTTTTGCAAATTATATTCCATTATAGGTTATTACAGGATATCGGGTGTAATTCCCTGTCCTGTGCAGTAAATCCTTATTGCTTCTCTGTTTTATGCATAGTGGTCTGTAGATGTTAATCCCATACCCCTGATTTGTCCCTCCCCTCTCCTCGCTTCCCTTTGGTAACCACAACTTTGTTTTCTATGCCTGAGAGTCTATGCCTGTTTCTATTTTGCATGTACATTTATCTGTATTATTTTTCAGATTCCACAGATAAGTGATATTATATAGTATTCGTCTTTCTCTGACTTATCTCTATCTGATTTATTTCACTAAGCATAATATTTTCTAGGTCCATCCATGCAAATGGCAGTATTTCATTCTTTCCTATAGCTGAGTAACATTGCATTGTATATATGTACCACACCTTCTTAACCCAATCATCTGTGGGTGGGCACTTGGGTTGGCAAAATTTTAATGAAAACTAAGCAACTCAACCCTGGAGACTCTTCTAGAAAAAATAATCCTTACTGTTAATAGTAACAAGTAATATTTACATAGATATTTTATTGTACCAAGCTTCATTCCAAAGTTTCATCACACTAATTTAACCCTCACAACACTCTCATTTTATTATGACTGTTTATACTCAAAGAGGCTAACATGGAGAGGTTAAATACAGTCCCCGGGATCACTTGGCTGGGGACTGAAAGATCTGAAGCCAGGGGGCCTGGCTCTGAAACCACTCTCTTAACCCCTCCGCTCCACGGCTGCGACAAGTCTAGGCAAACTCTGAGGGCTGTCATATCCTAAAGCCAGGGCTCCAAAACCAACCAAGCCCATGTGTCACATCTATTGAGCCTGTACTCTAGAGCCCAGGAGCCACAACCACCGAGGCCCACATGCCCTAGAGCCTGTGCTCTGCAAAAAGAGAAGCACAAGCAATGAGAACCTGGTGCACCGCATCAGCCCCCAATCAGCACAACTAGAAAAAAGCCCATGTAGCAGTGAAGACCCAGGACAGCCAAAAATAAAATAAAATTATAAAGGAAAAAACAGCACCACTAAAATGGTGGGCTGGTAGACACATGTCATTATAATTTGTCCAAACCCACTGAATGTAAAACACCAAGAGACAGCCCGAACATAAAGTGACCTTGAGTGATGACATGTCATTTAAAACGCATCAATTGTAGTACTGTTGGTGGTGAGGAAGGGGCTACCTGTGTGGGGCAGGGAAATCTTTGTGTCTTCTGCCCCATGTTGCTGTGAACCTAAAATCACTCTAAAAATAGTCTCAATAAAAATAAGTAAACCGATGATAGTT
>NW_011494635.1:2334977-2370107 GCF_000754665.1 Bison bison bison | reverse complement strand
GATGATAGTTTAAAGAAACAACAACAAACAAGCTTAATGGCTTAAGCCAGCAGTGCCGTTTGTTTGATCATGGATGTGTGGTCTGGGTGGGACTCTCTTCACTCCTGCCATGCAAGCCACAGGCATTTCTGGAGTCAGAGCTGCGGTCTGTGGTTCGGAAGCCAAATCCAGCTAAATAACGCATACTCTGCTCTCTCTGAGTAAACCAAGAGCTTCCGCCTCCATGCAGCCTTCTCCGATTCCCCTTTCTGGCAGGATGACCATCCAATGACTCTCTCCCAGAGCCTGTTCACTCATTACGTCTCATAGCCAGCGGCTTGTTGGATTGCCCAAATCCACTGAACACCCCTTGAGGCCTGGGACCTTGCTGGCTGCTCTGCCGTCTCCCCAGCTGTGCCAGCCCAGGGACAAGCACACCCAAGCTGTGATTGTTGACCGAGAGTGAAAGAAAAGAGTGGAGGAAAACCCAGGGATGCACCCCTATTGCTTTGCACTCTCTTTATGAGATGTTGACATTTTGTTTATATTTCACTGGGAATCCCATTCACAAACACCCACTGATGTGTGTCCTCCCCGTGTGATGAGCGGGTATTTGTGTGTGTGTGTCTGTGTGTGAATGTGCACGTTTGCGTGTAAACGTGTTTGTGTGACTGTGTGGACCCGGACGTGTCTGAGTGCACATCTGTGTCTCTCAGTCTGGGTACACTTGTGTGTGAGTGCCTGTGCACTTGTGTTTGTGTGTCTATGAGTACCTGTATATGGGGGCATGAATGTGTATACGCACACTTGTGTGTGCGTGTGCAAGAGGTGCACACAGGCCCCCATCCAAACCAGCCGCTGCAGAGCAATGTACTGGGTCCCCATGCTCCCACCCTCATTGGCGATTCCACCGGCATCCTCTGGCCACCATCCTGACTTCCTCTGGAGGATGAGGAGCTGAGCAGAGGTCAAGTGACTGGCCCCAGACCCCACAGCAAGCCAGGGCGGCTCTCACTCCCCCTGCGAGGCCAGGCCCCTCTCCGCGGCATGCTGGCACCCGGCCCAGGCCGGGCTGCAGCTCTGAGGGCTCCTTTGTGGGCCTGAGTGGCTGCGTGCCATGCCCCGGGGTCCCACAGGTGACGGGTCTATGCAGAGATGCTGAGGGGCCCCGAGGGGACAGGAAAGGGGGCTCCCTCATTCTGGGTGGCTCCAGTGGGGGAAGGAGGAAGAGGAAAGCAAAGCCAAGGGGGGATAATGAAGACCGAGCAGGACGCACACGGAGAGCGGAAGGGGCCGGTCAGCAGAGGCGGAAACCCGCGCTGCACACACAGACAGCAGGAAGCGCAGGGCTGGGGACCACGTGGGCTCAGGAAACTTTTTTGTTTCTGGCTCTAATTGGTGACCCCACTCAGAGCGGCTGGAAACAGGCACAGATCAAGAGACTCGAGTGCTGGGTGGAAACCAGGGCGGGCTGAGAGGCGAGGACGACAGCCAAGACTGGTTTTTCAGTCCTGGCACCAGCGTCTTTGACAGCTTCTCCTCCGGGCAGAGAGGGAGGGCTCCCAGCAGGGCTCCCCATGGAAAATCCACCTGCACAGAGGTGCCCCCCACCCCCCAGGCTGTGACCCATCACCCCAGTGTGTCAGCCGGATGCACTGCACCAGACTGCTGGAACAGCCCTGGAAACAGAGCTATGTGGAAAAAATGGCATTCACCAGAGCTTTTCTCATCAAAACAACCAAAAGGAATGCTTCTTAATAAGCTAGCTGGGGTAGCAAGTAAGACCTCCCAAGGGTCGGGTTTAAGTAGCAAAGGGGCAGAGAACTTCCTTTCAGAGCGGAGGTTGCCAGTCAAGAACAGGCTTCGGTCTTGCTTGTCAGAATGTGCTGGTTCAGGACAGAGCACGATTACCTGGGACAACTGAAAGCCCAAGACGGCCACCAGCAGGTGCCCCTCACACCTTCCCCCACGCCTCTTCCCTGATCATCACATATTTAAAGCACATCTGTCTAAAGAAGCACAAATTATTTTTCAGAAAAGTAAGCCAAAGTACACCTTTCAAAAATGAGCAAATTATAGATAGAAACGGGGCATCATGTGTCTCCTTCCTCACTTAAGACTCCTTTAAGATAATAGGGAAAGAATAAAGGATGACATTCTCTTAAGAGCAAATGTTAATGGCCAGGAAACCAACAATCAAAGGATGAAGACTTCTGGGACTTCCCTGGTGGTCCAGTGGTTAAGACTCCGCATCCAGTGCAGAAGGCACGGGTTCAATCCCTAGTCAAGGAACTAAGATCCTACATGCCATGCAGCAAAAGAAGAAGAATTCCAAAACCGAATCTTCAGGACTGAGTGGGTGGAAGCAGGTTGAAGAGTCAGCCTGTGCAGGGAAACTATAGCTCAAAATGCACCAGGTGAGACAGAGTCAAAGAAGCTGAGCTGCTGCAAGACCCCCAAAGGACCATGAGGCTCAAAGGTGGGCACAAGAGAAAAACGGGACTCCTTAAAGGGAGGAGTTCAAATCAATCCCCCCAACCACAAAACGGTTTGCTCCCTGCCACCATACCCCACTCTGAACACAAAGAGGGCAGGCCATGCAGCCAATACTCTGGCTTCTGGGGAGGGGGAAAGATAGCACTCAAAGTATTTCCTTCTAAATGGAGCAAACTTTCAGCCATCAGGAGTCACGACTCCTAGATTGAGTACTGGCACCATATCCACACCCTCTCTGTCCTGGCCTCTGAGGGTGCCCAGCCCTAAAGCTCCATCCCCACCACTTCCCCCTAAAGTGAAGCCTCTGACCCAGTCAGTTCTGCTCCCCTCAAAAGCTCCCCATCCAATTGACACTATTAACAGCTGCAAAGGGCACACCAAGTACCTAGAAAAATCAGTGCCTTTCCTCCTCCTTCAAAATCCACAATGACAAAGGATCACTAGATATATGGAGAATACACACTACGAGCTACGGAAACAGAAACACCAAAACAAGTGGGAAGAGATGACCCCAGAGAAAATGGACATAATTCAGGAAACTAAAGAAGACTTTAGAAAGGCATTCAAATTTGCATCCTCAGAGTGATTTTGAGATTATAGCCCATCCACAAAACAGAAATAGAATGCTTTAAAAGTAGAAGAAATAAAAGACTTCTTGGAAACTAAAAAATGCGTTTTCTGGTTTTAAATGGTAAATGAATAGAGAGATAATGCCAAGGTCATTCGCAAGAGAACAGAGCAAATATGCAACAGCCAAAAACATAGAGATGGTAGAGATGGTACCGTGCATAGAGAATCGATCCAGGAAATGGTCTCAAAAACAGTTTTAGAAAAAATTATCAAAGTCATGCAATAAGAGAAGAAAAGTTACCAAAGGATTTAATCCAAGTCTTCACATTAAAATGGCTCACTGAGTCCCAGCAAAATGAATGAAAAATAATTCAGAACTGTATGGATTCTTGGGATGTGTCAGAACATTTGCTGAATTATTTATTGAATGAAAGAATGAATTGAATGGGAGTCCCATCAGAGTGGGCATACCAGGTATTTCAACTGCAAAGTCCCCTCTACGAAATGAAACCAGTCACGTCTTCTGATGTACCCCATTTTGCCATGGTCATTCTGCTGTTGGTTAATAACCACAAATCCGTAATGAATGCCCCTGTTGTAAAAAGACAACTACAAAAGTCTCTTTTTAAAAAACAGAAGAAATAGAATTTAAATTTCAAGACATGTTTAAAATCGGATCAGTCCAGAAGACCCAATAACCAATAATCAGAATTCCAGAACAAAAAGACAGAAAGGAGAATATCATTTAAAAATAAATGACTCAGTAAAGTTACTGAGAACTGAAAGCAGTCATCAAATGCACATCAAAATATGTGAGAACAGGGATTTTCCTGGCTGTCCAGTGGTTAGGATTTCACCTTCCAATGCAGGGGGTGCAGGTCCGATCCCTGGTGAGGAGCTAAGATTCCCACGTGCCTTGCAGCTGAAAAACCAAAACCTAAAACAGAAACAATATTGTAACAAATTCAATAAAGACTTAAAAAATCATCTACATAAAAAAAATCTTAAATATATGAGGATAGAGCCACACCAAGGCCTATTACTCAGCAATTTGAGTATTGGTAATAAACAAAGATCCTGACTTTCCCACAAAGAAAATAAAATTTCATATATAAAAGACTAAGAATCAAAATATCTTTGGACTTCCCAATGGCAATACCAAAGCTAGAGAAATATTGTTTCCAAACAATTTTCTGTACTCAGCCAAACTATCAACAAGTGTAAAGGTAGAATGAAGCCGTTCTCACACTTCGAAGCCTTAGAAACATTTATCTTTTTTGACAAGATTTATTCAGAAGGCAATCTGAGAGACGCTTCAGTAAAATGGGGAGAAGTGAATCAAGAAAGAATGAGAAGCAGAATCCAGAAAACATGGGCTCCATCCCAGAAGAAAAGTAGAGAGACTCAGAGGATGGGTAAAGGAACGCCCAGTACGACCGCTGTCAGCCGGCCTGAGGTGAGGCCACTCCATCTCGGAACAAGAAGATGCGGACGTCCTGGAGCAATGTCATCAAGATGGTAAACAGATGGGTTTCTGAACTGTTTGAATATCTTGAGAAGACACAGGCTTCTGGCAAACTTTTTTAAATGAATTAGTGATTAGTAAAATTTTTTTAGAACAACCAGCAAAGGGGGACTTCCCTGGCAGTCCAGTGGCTGAGACTCCAAGCTCTCAATGCAGGGGGCCTGGGTTCAATCCCTGGTAAGGGAACTAGATCTCACATGCTGTAACTAAGATTCACAAGCTGCGAGTAAAGCTCTCACATGCCTCAAGGAAGATAAACGATCCCATGTGCTGAAACTAAGACCTGGCACAGCCAAATAAATAAATAAATAAAAATAAATATAATATTAAATTTAAAATAACAAGCAAATTTCGAAAAGAAGAGAGGGAGAGACTGTTACCCACTCTGGAAGGAAACTCTGTACATGAAGTGAGGAATATCTGGGTGCTATACTGTGTAACTTGTGATATACTTATCACAAGTTATATACAAGTGATAACTCACCTGTTATTAGACCACAGTGGATAGGGAAGGGGGATAGGAGGCATGTGTACAAGGATTCTAAATCTTCATCTCTCATACCAGGAAGCCAAGAGAGAATATCTCAAGCTGAACAGTAAGAAATAGAAGTGAAAACATTTAGTTTGAAATATATGAATAAAGACCAAATAGCTGAGGAGTTCAGTTGTTGCCTCCTAGCAATGATAAGGTGAGGGGAGTGATGGGTTCGAATACTACTGTCTTATTATCAGCTTTATGTAACTAAATGATTTTTTTAAAATACACCTGTGTACTTTTGTACTTGTGTATTTAATACACATTTAAATACACATTTAATACACATTTAATACACATTTAAATACAATGTGTATTTAAAGGAACTGTTAGGTTAGCCAAAAGTTTGGGATTTTCCATAAGATATTATGGGAAAATGCAAACAAACTTTTTGGCCAATCCAATATTTATATGTGTAAAATGAAAATTAAGTTTTAAAAAATTAAAGGAATACAAAAATATATGAAATGAATGAGGAAGGTTTTCTGAAACTCTCTTTCTGCCAGAGATAACCACTGCCTAACTCATATATTTATATATATATTCCAGCATTTTCCTTTCTGGACACAATTAACCCAAAGCAGCACCACATTAAACCATAGAGTGACAGCTCACTCTTCCCAAAGAATAATGTCTCTGGGCTGTCCCTCTCTGGGCTGTCTCTCTCTGTCGATACGTGTGGACAATCTCAAACACGTTATTACAAGGATAATATTAATGACTGCGGAGCAGAGCTGTTTTGAAGATTAAATGCTTATGAGACGCTGAATGTGGAATCACTATGTAAATTATAAAGCGGGCTAAGTAGTGTTGGTTATAGCTATAATTATAGTTAAAAATATAGAAAATTTGATCCGCAGCCAAAGTGCTTGATTAAGTGGTGTACTCCATGATCAACAGATAGCTCTCATTCATCACACCCAGAGATCACAGAAATCGTGGCAGAAGCTGCCGGCTTCTCAGGAGCACACCTGAATCAGATCTCTCTGTGCATTATTTAAAACAAGGAGAAACAGCCCAGCAGATGTTCTGGATAATGGCTCTTTGTCAGAGATATCACCTCCTTTGTCTGGGAACATGTATTCATGTTTATAGAAGTCCCTCTTGGGTTCCACATCCTGCACCATGATGGAAATGATGCCTTAAAACGCTGCTGAGGCACATTTTTTTCCACTGAGAATTGAGTGTGACCAAAACACAGCTTTGAGCTGACAGGCCAGCTTGGTCACTTGGCTGTAGTGTCTAGCAGGGCGTGACCCAACTCTGCTCCTTCCTAGCTGTTACTCAGTCTCTAGAAACCCGTTTCCTAATCCCTAAAATGGTACTAACGAGACTTTCCTCCCATAGTTGTTATGCAGGTAAGATATATAATGCATAATGTGCCCAGCATATCGGAGATATTTACTGACATGAATTTGCTACCGCTTTGTGCATATTTATGTGGAAGCAATACTAAGAGACAACTTCATTTGCTTTACTTTTCATGCATTCTTAATCTAAGATAACGCAATGAAAAGAGCTCATATGATCTAAAGCAATGAAAAGAGTTAGTCCCTAGACCCTCCAAACGGAATTGGAATCCATCTGATGTTAATTTCTCATGTGTTTGCCTGGTAAGCAGGATACACAGCCAGAAGATAGTACGCTTTGATATCCAACCTTGGTTTGAGTCCAGGCTCTGCAAACTTAGAAATAAGAGGCCTTGGGCAAGTTACTTAATGCTTTCAAGTTCAGTTTCCTCATCCGTAAAATGAGGGTAATAATATACACCTCAGAGCATTATTTGAAAGACACCATGAAAGCATACTTTTAAAAGGACCTAGCTCAGTGCTTGCTTCATTTTATGTGATCCATAAAACTAAGATATTTTATCATAAGACCCACATTATCCTAAAACCTCTCTCTAACAAGATGTGGAAGCAAACTCACAGATACAAGCTTTAAAGAGCTGACATGTTTTATATTCAAAGAATAACACAGGTTTCATGTGTCAGTATTAAGATCCTGATGTGTTGTATTCCACCCACACAGAAGACTATATGTAACTTTCTTTTAAGCTTTTATAGGTCTAAAATCAAAAGACTTCTGACAGCAAAGTGTTTTTATGCTAACTAACTCAAAACAAAAGAAGCAAGAAAAAATAAAAGGAAGAGAAGTTCACAAACCTTAGAATCTAGACTTGCCTCTGCTCTGAGTCACTGAATGACCTTGGACAAGGTCAAAGTATTGCTTCTTGGCTTGTAAAATAAAAGTGTCCCTCCATCCCTGATACTATTCAGCATTTTCCTGGAGATCCTAGCCAGTGCAGTAAGATGAGGAAAAGAAGTTAAAGATGCAAGCATGCTAAAAGAGGTCAGCACTGTGGTTATTTGTAGACAATATGATTATCTTCATAGAATATTCTAGAAGATGTTCAAACAGTCTATGAGATTTAAAACAATTGAACAAGATTCCCAGATGCGTGTTGGACACACACACTCAAAAAATAAATGCTCCGTTCAACCAACAACAACGAGTTAGAGATTAGAATTGGAAAAGACAGAATTTTTGTAATAACAGCAAAGACACTACAGAGAGCCTAGGAATAAATCTAATCAAAGACGTGCACACCTTCATGAAGAAAATTAGAAAATGTTATTAAAAGACATGAAATGAGATTGAGAAAATGTAGAAAGATGAAACACATTCGTGTTTGAGAAGACTTGATACCATGAGAATGATTCTTTCCAAAAGAGATCTATAACCTTAATTGAACTTCAACTAATACCCAAAATAACCAGAGGTGATTTTGCCCCCAAGTGGACATTGGACAACCAACCATGGGTAGAAAATGCACTCTGAGGGCTGACTGTGCTCCACAGTTTTATAGAGGACTCGAGAATCTGAGGATTTTGGTATCTGCAAGGGTCCTAAGACCAATTTGCCACGGATACAGAGGAAGGAAGGAAGTCAAATTGAGGTTTAAAATATGCATACACACATCTTCTTAGATATCTTAGCATTCTTTCCATTCTGACGTGAAGCTGCAGAGACTCCAATGGGCCCCAAAGGTCAAGCTACAGCTTTGCAGAATAGGATCCCACAAAACCATCACTTGTACTGTACTTATTCAGGTGTTCGGTGTTCCTATCTTTTATGTATAATATAGCTATAGTACTATATTCCACAAGCCTAAGTAATTTTCAGTCTGTTTATGTGGTAATTGCTTTTCAGTTTTTTGGTAGAGCATACTGTGAATTCCATCAAACAATATGGCAGAAGGAAAAGACGTTTAATATTAGAAATCTTGGTAACTTAGGCTAAGTTCTAATACATGGTTTGTGTAAATCCATGAGCTGTGGCAATCCAGGTGGCCTTCCTTTGGTATCAAAGGAGAAAGTAGCTGACCTCCCAAAAGGCCCTTCCCCTCTCTGTCACCTGCATGCCCATTAGTAAGTGAGATGTAACACACACCAAGGAAGAAAAGAAAAAAATAACCCGTATTTCCACAGCTTCCCTGGGATAGAATGTTAAATCAGCAATATTACTCAGCCACAAAAAAGAAGAAATAATGCCATTTGCAGTGGCATGGTTGGACCTAGAGACTGTCGTACTGAGTGAAGTCAGACAAAGACAAACGCATGATATTGCTTATATTTTCAATCCAAAAAATGATACAAACAAACTTACTTACGAGACAGAAATAAAATCACAGATGTAGAAAACAAATTTATAGTTATCGGGGGGAAAGGCGGAGGAATAAGTTAGGATATTGGGAGCGACATATACACACTAGTATACATACAGTAGATAACTAATAAGGACCTGCTGTATAGCACAGGGAACTCTCTTCAATACTCTGTAATGACCTGTATGGGAAAAGAATCTAAAGAAGAATGGATATATGAATATGTATAAATGGTTTACTTTGTGATACACCAGAAAGAAAGATCTGCATTCTCCAGGAACAAGTAAGGAAGGTGGTGGGGACCGTGGCCCAGACCAGACAGGGTTATCATTTCACATCCTGAATCATATATTCTACATAATCCACCTTGGGTTTTTTTCCTTCATTTAAAAATATTTTAAGGACTTTCCCATCAGCCTGGTGTTTAAGACTCTCAGCTTCCAATGCAGAGTTGGGGAGAGGGTGAGCATTCAACTAGGGTCAGGGAGCTAAGATCCCATGTGCTATGACAAAATAAGAGAAAAAAAGGGTTCCCCTGGTGGCTCAGTTCAGTTCAGTCGCTCAGTCATGTCCGACTCTTTGCAACCCCATGAACTGCAGCACGCCAGGCCTCCCTGTCCATCAGCAACTCCCAGAGCTTACTCAAACTCGTGTCCATTGAGTCAGTGATACCATCCAACCATCTCATCTTCTATAGTCCCCTTCTCCTCCCTCCTTCAATCTTTCCCAGCATCAGGGCCTTTTCAAATGAGTCAGTTCTTTGCATCAGGTGGCCAAAGTACTGGAGTTTCAGCTTCAGCATCAGTCCTTCTAGTGAATATTCAGGACTGATCTCCTTTAGGATGGACTGGGTGGATCTCCTTGCAGTCCAAGGGACTCCCAGGAGTCTTCTCCAGCACCACCTGGTGGCGCAGTGGTAAAGAATCTGCCAGCCAGTGCAGGAGACACAGGTTCAATCCTTGGTCCAGGAGGATCCCATATGCCATGGAGCAACTAAGCCAGTGCACCACAACTATTGAGCCTATACTCGAGAGCCTGGGAGCTGAAACTACTGATGCCCACCAGCCCTGGCACTCATGCTCCATGACAGGAGAAGCCACCACAGTGAGAAGCCGGCGTACCACAGCTAGAGAGGAGCCCCAGCTCTCCGCAACTAGAGGAAAGCCCAGCACAGCCAAAAATACATACAATTATTTTTTAAAAAGAAAGAAATATTGTCCACAAATTTTTATTTTGCCTTTTTAAATCTCCTTTCTGTGAAAAGAATCCAGCTGAAGACACTTCAGGAACTCAGCATTACCAATTAGGTTACCATTATGGGTGGCAGTGGGGACCCACGAGAGGGGATCGTGGAATGCGGCTATGTGCACACGAATGTTTCAGTCTGCACACATTGCACATGCAGTCTCTTTGTAGCTCAGTGAGATGTCCCGACTTGGTTTTTCTATTACTATTATCTCAGTAGATCAAAACAGACAGATGCCTTTACTGGTTTCCCTCTAACGATAATAAAAAGAAGCAGTTTATAAAATCAGATTATAAAAAAAAAATTGCCTAATGATAATAATTTATAAGCTCATTGTGGAATAATGATGTATTCAAGAGTCATCGTAGTATGATGAGAGAAAGGTAATATGAAAGATTTTCTCTATGAAGAATGACTCCAGATGAATTGCATTGAGATACAATTCCCTGATAAGACACAATAAGAACCTCTAGAACACTCAATAATAGACGACTCAGGGTGAATTGTGGATTGCAATAAAAGCCCATAAATTAAAAAGTTTCCATATGATTTCTGATAAAAGACATACCAAGGTGAAATAGCGAATCACTGAAACTGACTGATAGCCTGCCTGTGGCCTGGTGGGTCATGCAGGGGAAATTTCTAGGAAACTCTATAAAATATAATTTCTTGTGCCTAGAAATTTTTAAAGCCAAGGTTTCAACTGAACCTACTAGAAAATTTTTAAACAGAACAAGCAAGGTTTCCATGGAATTCAAACTGCAACCGTTTGCATGTCAAGCCCCAGGGGAAGCATGGCAGATGCTGTCTGCCATGTAAATAACTTTGGTGGGAGAGGCTGCTGCCAGGGATGAAACCCATGCCCCCTGCAGTGAAAGCCCAGAGTCTTAAATGTTGGACCACCAGGGAAGCCCTCTTTTTTTCAGTAACTTTAAATGAAATATAAGCTCTAAAATTGATGTACACCTGAAACTAATATAATGTTTAGTCACTAAGTAGTGTTCAACTCTTTTGCAATCCTGTGGACTATATAGCTGGCCAGTCTCCTCTGTTCATGTGATTTTCCAGGCAAGAATACTGAAGGGGGTTGCCATGCCCTCCTCACTGGACTTATTGGAAGTGGATGCATTTCACAAGCTCATGCTTTTTATAGATGAAAGAACCAGGACACCAAGGAGAGGACCAGGGTTCAGGGAAGCTGAGCAAGGTCTGGCCTGTACCACATGAGGGAAGCTGAGCAAGGCTGTACTCCAGTGGTGAAACCAAGTTTAAACCCAGGAGGGCTGTCTGGAGGTGGAGGGTTTTTGGTTGCTGCTCTACAGTTGCCTAAATGTGGCACATCTGTATTGTGCCAGAGGATGCAGCAGCCAACTGGAAGAGGTAATGCCTGCATTCCCACCTGGAAAGCTCTGCAAGGAGTATCAAGGTAAAAGAAAAAAGGTGGGGAGAGTGGAGAGGCAGGAAGATGTAGACTATATCTATGATCAAACACAAGAGTTAAATAAATCCCAGAGCGAGACGAGGCCCTTTGCTACCTGCCTATTTGTGCCTCAAACACCTTGAAACCATATATACCCCCATGTATCTAAAATGTGTACCACCTGTAACCACCTGTAACTTCCATCATATATATAAATGTTGGGCCATTTTGAATTTTAATGGTGTTTTTATTGTCCACAAAGGATCACCCCATATAAATAAGCTTACTAGTGTCCAGCAACTCTGAACTTAACCATGTCCAGGAGCGATTTTGTCTCCATTGCACAGGACGTAAACTGAGGACAAGGGGAGGGGCAAGTTAGAGGAAGGGAATTCAGAGGTACAAGTTACCAGGTATAAAATGAATAAGACAAAAGGATGAATGTACAGCACCCGGAATATAGCCAATATTTTACAATAACTTTGGGGGGGGGCGGGTGTGGGCTGCTGCCAGGGATCAAACCCACACCCCGTGCAGTGGAAGCCCAGAGTCTTAAATGTTGGACCACTAGGGAAGCCCTATTTTTTTTTAGTAACTTTAAATGAAGTATAAGCTTTAAAATTTATGTACACCTGAAACTAATATACTGTTTAGTTGCTAAGTAGTGTCTGACTCTTTTTCATTCCTGTGGACTATAGCTGGCCAGCTCCTCTGTCCATGGGGTTTCCCAGGCAAGAATACTGAAGTGGGTTGCCAGGCCCTCCTCCAGGGGACCTTCCCGACCCAGGGATCGAACCCAGGTCTCCTGCTTTGCAGATGGATTCTTTTACCTCTGAGCCACCAGGGAAGCCCTAAATCAACTATACTTCAGTTTTTTTAAAATGAGGCCCGTCACTTTCCCACTGTCACATGATTGGGAAATGAGTTTGTGCCCTTGGGCCACTGAGGAAACCTGGGTAACTTCACTCTCAGATGAAAGTAGTGCAGAGCTGGGTGACCTCAAGTTGACCCATCAGATACTCTTACCTATGACCACCTTTAGCAAAGCTGAAGGTGAGATGCGGAGTATCTGAGAAGGTTGTATCCTCAGATGCATGTTAGTGCTACTGTACACTGGTAGAATGGTTCGAATAAAAAAGATTGACGATGCCAAACGCTGGTGAGCACTGGAGCAGCTGGGACCCTCATGTATTGCTGGTGGAGCTGCAACAGTGCAGCCACTGCAGGAAATACGTTGGCAGTTTCTGCTAGAGTGAAACATGTAATTTCCATGTGACCTACCAATCTTAGATTTTTATGCAAGAGAAAAGAAAAGTTATGTCCTCATAAAATCCACATGAAATGCTAATTAACAGCTTTATTCGGAAGAGCTTCAAATAGGAAACCACCCAAATGTTCATTAACAGACAATATCCATACAATGAAATACTATCCAGTAAGAGAAAGAAAGGAACTGCTAATACACGCAACAAAATGCATGCATCTTAAAAGGATTATGCCAAATGAAAGAAACCAGACACATACTTATATGATGGGCTTCCAAGGTGGCACTAGTGGTAAAGAACCCACCTGCCAATGCAGGAGACATAAGAGATGTGAGCTCCATCCCTGGGTCAGGAAGATCCCCTGGAGGAGGGCATGGCAAGCCATTTCAGTATTCTTACCTGAAGAATCCCATGGACAAAGGACCCTGGCAGGCTACAGTCTACGGGGATGCAAATAGTTGAACACGACTGAAGCAACTTATCAGCAGCATATAAAATTCTAGGAAAGTCAAAACAATAGTGACAGGAAGCAGATCAAGGGTTGCAGGGGCCAGAGAGGCAGGGAAAGGTTGACTGTATAGTAGGATAGGGAAGTTTTCAATGGGGGGCGGTGGGGGGGGTAGGTGGAAAAGTCCTAGATCTCGATTGTGAGGGCAGGTATTTGATCATTTTAATTTCCTGAGCTACTCAAACTATGCAGCAAAAATCCATAAAAGTTATTGTGTGTAAACTCTTCCTCCCTAAAGCTAATCAAAAACACATTTTTGTAATGTGTGAGGAACTGTTCAGAGTTGTCCCAACAATGTATTTTTGTTTGTTAATATCTAATATGGTAAACAACCTTCTTACCAGTGCAGAAGACAAGAAACACAGGTTCGATCCCTGGGTTGGGAAGATCCCCTAGAAGAGGCCATGACAACCCACTCCACTTTCTTGCCTGGAGAATCCCATGGACAGAGGAGCCTGGTGGGCTACAGTCCATCGAGTCCCAAAGAGACGGACATGGCTGAAGAGACTTAGCACTAAGAGGATAATCTGTAATTGAAATTACTATAAATTAAATTCAAATCCATTTTTATTAGGCATGTTCTCTATTCTCTGGGAATTCTAAAAACATTCCAACTGGAAGTCTTCAGCTTCTAAGAGATTAAAAGAAAGCAATAAAGAGCACTGGTTTTGGAAGTTAAAGGGGGTTCAAAGAGTGCCTCTGTTGCTTTTTTAGTTGTAGGACTTTGGAAATTTTGTTTAATCATTCTAAGACTCAGTTTCCTCATCTGTTAAATGGGGACAATAATAGTTCTTGCTTCAGTTAAATGAGATGCCAGTGAGGGAGTGAGGGCAGAGGATGACTGTTGGCTCAGTGTGCATTGATGACCCGTCAGGATTCAAGCAAAGTTTTCAGCACTTACTAAATCCTGACAAATGGAAGCTACTGATTCTACAGACCTGAAAGACGGACTTTAATTTCTATAAGGTTCTTGGTTTTAAGTTTCTGGCATCCAGTAAATATACACCTCCCCTTTGAGCCTCCAGTGATAGTAAAGCCCCCCCACCCACCAAATTATTTAGATATTATTGAAAGACTTGTTATGCTCTTGGCAGATGAGAAAGCAGAGTGAGGGATTGAGTCACCTTCCCACTAAGCATCACTTCTCTGATACCTGGAGCCATTCTAAGCTCCCCTGAGATTCAGGCCATGAAAGCAGATATGGGTTTAAACAGCATCTGGAAGGACTTTATTTTAGCTGTGAAATCCTAGTAACATGTGGCAGCAAATCTTGGAGATGTTGATCCACAGAGTAGATATTGATTATCTAATGTGCCTGAAGTGGTTTAATTAAGACGTCTTCTCCCGCACCTCCAAACATGAGCACTGTTTACTGATGTATCCTCAGAGCAGCACCCCACACATAGTAGGCGCTTTGCCTCTTGCATCATTTCTGGATCCACCTACTTCCTTCATTCCAGGCTGCCACCCTCTCCCATCCACGCCACCACCGCCTCTCACTGGGACCACATCAGAGCCTGCTCACGTCTGATTGCAGCGTCCCATGCATAAAGTTATCCGATGGCATCCATTCTTATTAGGATAAAAACTAGGAAGAGCTGACTCCAGCTCTTTTCTCCTGTCCCTACCTCCTGCTCTATCTGCTCTCTGCCTTCCAGCCACACTGGCCTTATGTCATTTCATTCCCTCTAATTCCCTTGGTCTCTTGAACCCCAGGAACTTTGCACAAATATTCCTTCTGTTAGGATGTTTCTCTCCCATGCCCACAGCCCTCCTCTACGCACTCCTTCCCAGATCCATCCTGTGTCAGCCTGAGTCTTCTGAGAGGCTGACCCCAGGACAGGATTAGATATGCAAGAGTTTTATTGGGGGACATGCCTGTGAAGGAGAGAGACAGAGGGTGCGGGACAAGGCAGGGAGAGTCTCGGGTCCTGATGCATCTCTGCTACCTCTGAATGGAGGGATGAAAGGAAGAATGAGTTAGGAAGAGCCTCCAGTGGCTGCCTGGTTTTGAGAGGACTCAGGGAGTCCCCAGCAGAGCATGAAGTCTCAGGAACTCACCTCCTTCTATTTTGTAGCTTCACCAAGGATGATCTCCACTCTCCACCTCATGGGTTCAAAGTGGCTGCTCCAGTTCCAGCCAGTATGTCCCTCATCCCAGCCAGAAGGAAGGATAAAGAGAAAGGAAAAACATGCAAAGAGTACACACTAGCTACCACTCAAGGGAGTTCTCAGAAGCTGCCATAAGACATTTCTATATCCTCAAAAGCCAAAACTTGGTCCCAGGGCCACATCTAGCTGCAAAGGAGGCTTAGAAGTGTCACCTTTACTCCGTGGTGTCATTTGTCCAGCTATAAATTTGGGTTCTGTTCCTATGGAAGAAGAAGAAAACTGATGTGGGGTAGGGACACCCAGCCATCTCCACCACAAGGCGAATTTCCCTCCATACATGTTGGCCTTTGGAAATGACACCACAGAAAGCAAAAATCTGTTTCTTTTGAAGTACCTGCCCTTCTGCTTCATGACCTGCAGCACATATACAGAATCCCACTGACCTAACCCCTTTGATTTGACATCAATAACCTTGGTGATAGAGGCTTTCCCCAAGCCACCAGCCTGGGCACTCTCCCTGTGTGGCAGCCAGGAGGAGGGTGCCACCTTTTCCAGTCCCAAGGCCACCATTCTGGAGGGTCTTCCCTTTGTCTCATCTTGTTTCTCTTCTCAACAAGATGGTACAGAGCCCTTCTGTGCTCAGCTCAGATGCAACTGTTACAGGGAAGAACAAAATCTGACTACAAGTTGGATCTGTTTCTTTTACTTAAACCTTTGCTTCCCGTTGCTTTTCTTCACTAAAAGGACACTATCTATATAGAATGGTCTGCCTCAGGGAACCTTGCCCCTCTGTCCAAATGTTAAACCAGAGTGCCTTTGTTCAGAGAAACATCCTGACCGTGTCCACCTATGAATGGCTGCAAAAAGAAGAAATTAACACACCCCTGTCCTGAAGTTTCCCTGGTGGCTCGGGCGATAAAGAATCCACCTGCAATGAGGAAGACTGGTTCCATCCCTAGGTTGGGAAGATCCCCTGGAGGAAGACATGGCAACCCATTTCCGTATTCTTGCCTAGAGAATACCGTGGACAGAGGAACCTGATGGGCTGTAGTCCATGGGATCGCAAAGAGTCAGACACGACTGAGTGACTGAACATGCACCGCCCTGAGGCTGGCCATTCCAGGAGATTTTGTAAGATTTAGCACCTTTTTACTTTACTTCCTCACCTCCTCCCCTCTCTGCTCTATAAAAGAAACTGGCTCAGGAAAATCAAACAGGGACTCTTTATCAACCTGGGAGTGGGGGGGAGGCAGATGGGAGGGAGGTTCAAAAGGGAAGGGATATATGTAGTCAGTTCAGTCAGTTCAGTCACTCAGTCATGTCTAACTATATGTGACCCCATGGGCTGCAGCACACCAGGCCTCCCTGTCCATCAGCAACTCCTGGAGTTTACTCAAACTCATGTCCATTGAGTCGGTGATGCCATCCAACCATATCATCCTCTGTCGTCCCTTCTCCTCCTGCCTTCAATCTTTCCCAGGATCAGGGTCTTTTCAAATGTCAGTTCTTCAGATCAGGTGGCCAAAGTATTGGAGTTTCAGCTTCAGCATCAGTCCTTGGAATGAACATTCAGTACTGATTTCCTTTAGGATGGATTGGTTGGATCTCCTTGCAGTCCAAGTGACTCTCAAGAGTCTTCTCCAACACCACAGTTCAAAAGCATCAATTCTTCGGCGCTCAGCCTTCTTCACAGTCCAACTCTCACATCCATACATGACCACTGGAAAAACCATAGCCTTGACTAGACGAACCTTTGTTGGCAAAGTAATGTCTCTGCTTTTTAATATGCTGCCTAGGTTGGTCATAAATTTTCTTCCAAGGAGCAAGTGTCTTTTAATTTCATGACTGCAGTCAGCATCTGCAGTGATTTTGGAGCTCCAAAAAATAAAGTCTGTTACTGTTTCCACTGTTGCCTCATCTATTTGCCATGAAGTGATGGGACCAGATGACATGATCTTAGTTTTCTGAATGTTGAGCTTTAAGCCAACTTTTTCACTCTCCTCTTTCACTTTCATCAAGAGCCTCTTTAGTTCTTCTTTGCTTTCTGCCATAAGGGTTGTGTCATCTGCATATCTGAAGTTGTTGGTATTTCTCCCGGCAATCTTGATTCCAGCTTGTATTTCATCCAGCCCAGTGTTTCTCATGATGTACTCTGCGTATAAGTTAAATAAGCAGGGTGACAATATACAGCCTTGACAAACTCCTTTTCCTATTTGGAACCAGTCTGTTGTTCCATGTCCAGTTCTAACTGTTGCTTCCTGACCTGCATACAAGTTTCTCAAGAGGCAGGTCAGGTGGTCTGGTATTCCCATCTCTTTCAGAATTTTTCACAGCTTGTGGTGATCCACACAGTCAAAGGCTTTGGCGTAGTCAATAAAGCAGAAATAGATGTTTTTCTGGAACTCTCTTGCTTTTTTGATGATCCAAAAGATGTTGGCAATTTGATCTCTGGTTCCTCTACCTTTTTTAAAACCAGCTTGAACATCTAGAAGTTCACGGTTCACATACCGTTGAAGCCTGGCTTGAAGAATTTTGAGCATTACTTTACTAGCATGTGAGATGAGTGCAATTGTGAGATAGTTTGAGCATTCTTTGGCATTGCCTTTCTTTGGGATTGGGATAAAAACTGACCTTTTCCAGTCCTGTTGCCACTGCTGAATTTTCCAGATTTACTGGCATATTGAGTGCAGCACTTTGACAACATCATCTTTTAGGATTTGAAATAGCTCAGCTGGAATTCCATCACCTCCACTAGCTTTGTTTGTAGTGATGCTTCCTAAGGCCCACTTGACTTCGCATTCCAGGATATCTGGCTCTAGGTGAGTGATCATACTATCATGATTATCTGGGTCATGAAGATCTTTTTTGTATAGTTCTTCTGTGTATTCTTGCCACCTCTTCATTTACGGTTGATTCATACTGAGGTTTGACAGCAAACAACAAAATTCTGTAAAGCAATTATTCTTCAATTTAAAAAAAAATAAATTTTTTTAAAAAAGAAACTGGCAACCAGATCCCAATAAGATCATTTTTTCTGAAACACTAGTCTGCCATCTTCTCCGATAAAGTCACTATACTTTGCTTCAACACCTCATCTCCTGACTTACCTGCCTGTTGTGCGGTGAGCAGAGTGAGCTTGGACTCGGTAACACAACCACAATGCCGGGCCACCTTTCCCAGTCCAAGTGAGTGGAAATGCAATGAGTGTCCACGTCACCTCTGTTTGTGGAAGCAGGAAGCCAGACAATGGAGGTAGGGGGAATTCTCGGAACTCTAAATAGCATCACGGTACATCTTCTGTGTCGTCCACACAGACAGGGAGTTTGGGTCATCTGATGGGAACAGCTGACTCCTTGGAAAAGACCCTGATGCTGGGAAAGATTGAGGGCACAAGAAGAAGAGGGCATCAGAGGATGAGAAGGCTGGATGGTATCGATATGAGTTTTAGTAAACTCCTGGAAATGGTGAAGGACAAGGAGGCCTGGCATGCTTCTGTCCATGGGATCGCAAAAAGTCAGACACGACTGCATGATGGAACAACAACAGCAACATCTTCCGTATCATCCACACAGACAGTGGCTTTAGCAGCAGAAGAGAGTAACTGGGTGATTTCAGCTCCTTGCATTTTCGGGGACCTGGGGGAGATGGACCACAGAAAGGGGTAGCACAAGAGGTAAAGTATTATGTGCGAGGATCTAGCATCCTTTCCATGCAGGCAGTAGCCACGTTTGCTCACGGCCAACCAGTCAGAGAAGGAGGATGATTTATTACGAGCTGTTGCAGAATATATTATGCATGGTGGAGGCATGGGAAGGTCTTTGATACGTATCTGAAAGAGCTTCAAACCCATAAAAGATAAATTTTGTATGAAGAGTGTCACTGAGAGGCCGGGAAGAATCTCCAACACATCTTCATAACACAGGGAATAATGAAGGGCCCTCTCCTCACACAATCCGGGCATTAATTTCACTTAAAGAGGCCGCTATTAGCATACTGACGCACGGGCTTCACTTTGTAGCCACCGTGCTGTTGGGAAACACAACCAAAGACCATGGTCAAGGCCTCCATCTGCCATCAGGGCCCGGGTATGTGTTCTGTCAGTTGCTTCCCCTCGAAATGCTAGTCTGATCTCTGCTTCCTTCCTTCAAATCCTCCAAAAACCACCATCTTAGTGCAGTGAACTGCCTACTTTTGCTTTTCTCTTAACCCTCAGCTTCCGGGTAATTCCCAAGGCTTTGTGGAACACAGCATCCCCCAAGCCTTGGGCCTCGGTACCTTTCTTTCCACTTGCACCTTGTCCCTTGGTTTATTCAAGAACCCATCCTCTGTGGTAGCTGCCGGTTGGGACCTTAAGGTCTGTCCCCTTCATCCTGTTTTCCCTCTCTGGCCAGGCTTTAGGGGAGCAGGTAAGCGGCTCACAGCAGTCTGGCACACAACCAGTTACCGGGCAGGCAACATAATATTTGTCGAGAACGCCTCTTGTTCTTGAATTATGGTTTCCTGCTCCAGGCTGCTGCCACTGTTTGAATTGGGCTGCACCTAATTATGGTTTTGTTTGCTTTAATAAAGAGACGTCCAAGCGTGCAGCGAGTGGCACACAAAACAATAATAACAATAATAACAGCAAAGTGTCTCTCTAAACATCTGCAATTAAGACATTCATTGTTAATTGCATTAATTAACCTCCCCCATGAAGCAGCTGGTGAGGTTTCCACCACAAGGAGATGAGAAAGACGATTCCCAGAAGCGCCTGATGAGCAGCTGGAGAGAACCCGGCCCCAGGTTCCAGCAGATTTAGGATGCAGGCACATTTCCACCGAGCAGCTGCCACCCAGGTGGGACCAAGGGACTAAGCCACCCTCCTGCAGGACGAGAGGAGCACACAGCCAATGCCGCCATAAACCTCGGAAGGCTGAGGGATGGTAACGCTTACAGAGAGGCGGTCACAGCGACAACTGTTAACAACGAGACACTTGGATTTAGCCCAGCTCTCAATTCTTAGTTGGAGAATTTAGTCCAGTTCTCCTACACTGATACTTTGGTTAACGCTAAGTGCGTTCCATTCCATCCAAGCAGGAGAACCCACAGAGCAACCGCTCTACGATCACCCAAGGGTGTCTTGTGCTGGCAGAACAGAAGAACTTGCTGGAATCCTTATCCTAAACATTTGCGCTCGTTTCCCAGGAAGGTAATGTGATTTTCAGCTGCCCAGTAGGGTAACGTGATTTTCAGCTGAAGCTGAAACTCCAATACTTTGGCCACCTGATGCAAAAAGCCAGCTCACTGGAAAAGACCCTGATGCTGGGAAAGATTGAAGGCCGGAGGAGAGGGGGACAACAGAAGATGAGGTTGTTGGATGGCATCACCAACTCAATGGACATGAGTTTGAGCAAGCTCTGGGAGAGATGGTAGAGGATAGGGAAGCCTGACGTGCTGCAGTCCATGGAGTCTCAAAGAGTCGTTCACGACTGAGTGACTGAACAACATCATTATTTTAACGTTTTGCAGAGATTCACAAATACTATCTCATCCTCACAAGTCCTGGAGACTCCAGGGGCAGTGTGATTGTCCTGTTCTGCTAATGAGATAAAAGAAAGCATTCACCCTTCCATAGCTGAAGTAACTCAGAGCTGGGATCAGGTTCCTGGTCTCTGGCCCATGCCCTGAAGTGTAAGGCCACTGGCTCCAAATTAAAAAAAAAAAAAAAGAAAATGAAGTAATATGAGTGAGCCTTTTTTTCCTACCCAAGGAGCTAGATTTCCAGATTTATCAAAATTTTTCTTTAATCTGAACTGACAGCTACTATAATAATTCTCCAATTCTGATACCTTGGTTGACACGAAGTGCATTCCATTACAAATACTGATGAAGAATATAAAGCATGAAATTTCATGTATTCAGTCCACAAATATTGGTTATGCCTCATTACCTAAGGGCATCACCTGGCGGACATGATCTCCCTCCAAGCTGTTCATCACATCAACGATGATCTCATGATGCGCTCCTGTTTCTCTCTGCCACCAATGGGAGGCCCTCACTCTGCTGAGCTCCTCTGGCTGTCCTCTCGCCACGAGAGGCGAGAGGACATAATATAAGGCGAGAGGACATAAATGTCTGTCAGACATTGTCCTAAGTGCTAGAGATAACACAAAAGGAAAAAGATGTGATCACGAAGCTCACGTGAGGAGTAGTACATTCATCTCAAGGGAATGTGGACAGTGACTGTGTGTCTGAAAGAAGAGGCCCGTGTGCTTATGAGACAGATCAGATCCGGGAGGTGTGTCCACAGGCAAGATGCGCACGTGAAGGAGGAGGGCTGGGGGGCCCAGGGTGATGGGAGAGAGGACGGAGGTCCGTGGTGAGAAGGATCAAAGAGGGCCAGTGAAGATGGAGTGGTGTGAGGTGGGTGGGCATCCGGCTCTTGCCTTCCCCACAGTAACTGAAAGCGGGGGGTCTCCAGTGAAGAGTCCAGGCAGGGACGCCCCAGGACCAGGTGAGGGGCTGCTGGGTGGAGACCATGGCGAGAGGACAGCCAAAGGAGCTCAGCAGAGTGAGGACCTCCCGTTGGCGGCAGAGAGAAACAGGAGTGCATCATGAGATCATTGTTGATGTGATGAACAGCTTGGAGGTAGGTCAGGTCTGACAGGTTATGCCCTCAGGTAATGCCTTTGTGTACCAGGGACCCCGGAGGAGGCCCAGGGCAAGGAGGACACACCCTGAGCTTGCTTGGAACATGAAGACTGGGTGTTTCTGTACATACCAAGAGGAGAGGCTGAGCTGGGTATGTGGGTCCAGAGCTGGAGGAGAGACGCCAGCCAGCCTGTGGACCTGAGAGCCGCACCTGTGCACATGGAACGTGAAGTCAGGGCAGTGGGTGAGACCAGCTACAGAGCAAGGAGGCGCGAGAAGACAGGCGGGCTCCGGGCTGAGCCAGGAGCAGCTCCACCGTTTCATTCTGGAGGAGAAGGCGCTGATCTCCCAGGACAGAAAGGATGGCAGCAGGGGGACAGGAAGCAGCCCAAGAGAGTGGACAGCCCTGCAGGTCAGGGAGGACAGGGTGCAGGGGAGGGGGGTCAGGCACAGGGGCCAGGAGGGAAGAGACTGATGTTGAAGCCCACAGAGGGCTGGAGGAAGTGAGGCTGGAAAACATCTTCAGGCTTTGGGGCTCGAAGGTTGCTGGCCACCGATGGAGGAAGGGGTCAGGAAGGAGCCAGGTGGAAGCCAGGAGATCAAGGAGACAAGGAAGGGAGACAGACCATCTGGAGGTCTGGTCAAAAACAAGGACATGAGCAGCAGTGATGGAAGGAGATTTTGTGGGACTGAAGGAATCAGGTGTGATTTTTTTTTTTTTTTTTTGGAGTAAAGTTGATTTACAATGTTGTTAGTTTCAGGTGTATGGCAAAGTGATTCAGGCATTTATATTCATTTTCGGATTCTTTTCCCTTATAGGTTATTACAAGATATTGAGTATAGCTCCCTGTAGAACCTCATTGTTTACTTTATGCCTAGCACAGTATATCTTTTCATCCCAAATTCCTAATTTATCCCTCCCCGTTTTCCCTTTAGTGACCACAAGTTTATTTTCTGTGAATCGTGTCCCCTGCTTTGGAAGGCAAATTCTTAACCACTGGACCACCAGAGAAGTCCTGAGATGTATTTAAAGGGGGAAAAAAAAAAACAAAACAGGGATGGGTGTGTGGCTAGAGGAACGCACAGGAGAGCATGTGACAAAGCAAGCACAGCAGAGACCAAGCAACAGAAACAGGCTACTGGTGCTAAGTTGCGTCAGTCGTGTCCAACTCTGTGCGACCCCATAGACCGCAGCCCACCAGGCTCCCCCGTCCCTGGGATTTTCCAGGCAAGAACCCTGGAGTGGGTTGCCATTTCCTTCTCCAATGCATGAAAGTGAAAAGTGAAAGTGAAGTCACTCAGTCGTGTCCGACTCTTGGCGACCCCATGGACTGCAGCCTACCAGGCTCCTCCAGGTCCATGGGATTTTCCAGGCAAGAGTGCTGGAGTGGGGTGCCATTGCCTTCTCCAAGAAACAGACTAGTCAAAGGCAAAAGAAAGCAAATTTCTCAAGGAAGTATGAAGAGATGGAGTTGGTAAAGGGATCTGGCTAAAGAGTTTATAGAAACCAGAGAAAAAGGAAAATAAATCTCCCCACCCAGGTTTTATTCATCAAGTAATGGAGCCAAAGTGGCTCGTCATACAACACCATGAAGGAGCAGGTTTTTCTCACTCAGGCCATAAATTTGCAACCATGCCCATGATTTTGGGGGCACTTCCCAAGTGGCGCTAGTGGTAAAGAATCCGCCTGCCAATGCAGGGGACTCAAGAGACGTGGATTCAATCTCTGGGTCAGGAAGATCCCCTGAAGTAGGAAATGGCAACCCACTCCATGATTCTTGCCTGGAAAATTCCAGGGACAGAGGAGCCTGGCGGGCTTCAGTCCATGGGGCCTCAAAGTATTGGACACTGAGCAACGGAGCACACACATGCCCGTGATTTAAGGCAAATCTTATAAGGGAGATTAGAACAGGCACTACACAGGCTGAAGCACTCTGTTTCCTGTCAGACGCTCCATCAGCCTGACCCCTCCGCTGCCTGTCTCAGCACTGGGGAGAGCTGAGGCCACCCTTTCTCCACGGTCAACCCACCATCTCCCAGGCCTCTGGGAGCACGAGCTTGGGGGTCAACAGACTGGGGCTCCCCCCGGCGAGATCTGTCTAGTTCACTAACAAGGTTGAATACATGAGGTCCCTCCTATATACAATGTCTAGGTCCACCCCTGGTGCAGAGAAAGTACAAAGCCCAGATTGTTGTTTTCTGAAAATGTGAAGTCTAAGGACATTTCACGCACGCGTAGGCACTGTCTTCATTCGAAGGATACTTTATAATGTTCAAAAAAGCAGTGGTGCTTCTGTTTTGAAATCGCTTTTGCTTTTGGCTCACATCTCCAGCTGCATAAAGAGCATCCTCTCTGGTGTCCCCGAGGCCTCCGGTCATGTTCCCCATCCACATAAAAGCCCGTTCGAGAATCATTACGGCTTTCAGATGGGCAGCTCATAGCTCGTGAAGGTCCCGAGGCAGTGACAGAGAAGCGCCCCGGAGCCTTGCTTTCTTCCTCGGGCCAAAGATCCGCCTGTTGTAATTAGCAAGACTGGCCTCAGACCGGCTGAGTCTACAGCCACAAGACCAAACGAAGCCCTTCAACATTCTGCACGGAAAAAGCCTCTCTCTGATTTTCTGCCCCCACATCTGAAAAGCCACCTTGGATGAGATCCATGGAAAACTCCAATTCATTAGCGATTTCAACAGAAAAAGAAAATCTCAAAAGGCTTGTTGACAGCCACGGTAGCCATGGTGTAACCTTATCCTTATCTTTCATTACACTGCTTTTATTAGGACAAGAAAAAAGGCGTTTGTTTTCATGGTCATAACCCCAGAGGATGCTTATACACAAGGAGGACAAGATGAAAAAAAAAACACACTCATTGGAGGGACCCCAGCTACACTTGAAAGTGTTAGGGAAATCTTCACCTCCATGGAGAAGTCACGCTTGCCTCATTATTGGTACAAGCCAGTTTTCAGGAGCTACTGGCTAGGTTCATGCAGGGCCAGGTGTAAAAGTCATTGAATTAATGTGTACAAACCTCTGTGATACCTCACTCAAGGTAAAGGTTTAACTTCCTACAGCTCAACTCTGCTCCCAGCACAGACACAGATTCACACCCTCCTCCAGTGTCAGTCCTTCTTCAAAGCAGAAGCATCTGCCGATACGGTCGACGAGTCCAAGCAACCCCAGCCCGCTGAGCAGGCCGGGATGGGCAGGTGGATGCCCTGGGCTTGTCGCCAGCCTCTTACCTACATCCGAGGTGACAACGCGCCTGGGAACACAGCAGACTGGTGCCCAGATGACTCCCGCTTCATTTGGCTTCAGCAATGTTTTCTGTTCTGTTTTTAATTAATTGCCTAGATTTTAAAATTCTGATGTTTTCAGATAAATATCTGGATTTCCTGCTTTCTCATGAAAAATCGAGAGCTCTGACAAAATAGAGCACCTAGGCCAGCACCAAGAGATGCCCTGGGGAGCATAGCCCCCATAACCTTCATCAGCCCTTCCCAAACCTAGCCCCACATAAACATGAGGTCTCAGCCTGGAGCCCCAGCCCCTCTCCAAGCAGAAACAGTGGAGCCCTACTCCCCCACACTGGGCTTACAGTCCCAGAATAAGAAGTAGATGTAGGGGGAGCCATGGCCCCCTGCAGACAAGGCCATGTGAGTCTCACCAGACCTCACATGGCCCGTCTGGCCCCTGGGGGCATTCACTTTGAAGACCCAGGACCCAGGGGAATGGACAAACTGGCAATGACATCAAAATACCCTGCTTCATTACTGGCATATTTGGCTACTCGCTCACATTATTTGAAATCTCTCAGAACAGCAGAAAAGGGAAGTCTCTCAAAGTGCCTGTTCCTGGCTGAGGTCAATCAGGCCCCTTCCCATGCATCATCCTGAAACAAGCGTCCTCCTGTGCTCTGGTTCGTGCCACCTGCCTTCAAATGCAGTGCTTTTGGTGGGTGAGCTCAGCATTTAAATGGGCCCCCAAGCACAGTGCTGAAGGGCTACCTTGAGTCCAGAGCACAGGAAGGCTGGGCCATGTCTTCCAGAGACAATGCATGTTAGATAATCTTCCTTTGGTCGAGAGTGATGGTGCTGTTGGTCATGAGTTTAATGTTAAGGAATTGGCATATATTAAATAAAGCATCTTTAAACAGAAACACGCACCAAAGGTGGTTGTGTATTGGTCAGTTCATGAAACGTTGTGACCAGAGGCTCCTGAAACCTTAACCCAATGTCCCCCCACCCCCAGGAGCAAAGGTTCAGTGATCACGCCCACCTTACAGAGTCTATTGTCCATCAAGGCAGCCACTGAGGGCCCACCAGTGAAAAGTTTAGGGCAGGAGTGATTTCTCTGTATCCAGGGGGCCAAGTTGTGGCCATTTCAAGGAAGACTATGGGCCCTGGGCCCGGCATGGAGGTGCCCCCAGTCCCAACGTGGGAATCAACCTTGAGGCTACCTTGCCTTTTAAGGGCCCGCTTTGCCCTACGCTGCACATGCTGGACCCATTTCACTGTGTCTGGGTCCTTGTATGGGCTCCACTTGGAAGAAAGAGACGGGTCACATAGACGAGGAGCCGACAGCTGACAACACGGAGGTGCTAACGTGGAGATCTATGGGAAACGCCATTGGCCCTAAGCTCTTCTTGGCAATTTTATGAGTGATTTCACATCGGAGAAGGCGATGGCACCCCACTCCAGTACTCTGGCCTGGAAAATCCCATGGACGGAGGAGCCTGGTAGGCTGCAGCCCATGGGGTCGTGAAGAGTCAGACACGACTGAGCGACTTCACTTTCACTTTCACATTGTTTTAAGCTTCGTGCTGAAAGTAGCATTTTATTAAATATATGCATATCTTGCTATTTCACATTCACTGTAATTCAGATGTGTGGAATCTGCCACCATGGAGCTAGGTGACCGAGAGCCTCTAGTCCTCCCGTTGAAAAAGCAAGTGAAGCCAGGACCACCCATGGCTCCTGAGTCCTCCTACTAGAGGTCAAATTTGGGTGCCACCATGGACTTCACTCAGCCTGTTTCTCCAGCACTGCAAGAGGAGGACACGGCCACTTCAGAGGGAGGTCATAGAGAGTGAATGACATGGTCCAAGATGCCTGAGGGGGTCGCTGGGGAAAGTTTTCAAACTGCAATAATTATATTCTCAGTAACCCCTAGGAAAACTGTCTGTGACCCAAGATAAATCCTGACTATGGTGCACCTTCCAGGCAGCAGGAAGCCGGGTGAACACCAGCTTCCACTTAGTCTCTCTTCCCTCACTTCTACCTCTTCTTAGGAGAAAAGATGCAAATGCCGGGCTTCCTGCCGTTTGCTGTGCTGTGCTCTGCTCAGTCGCTCAGTCATGTCTGACTCTTTGCCACCCTACGGACTGTAGCCCACTAGGCTCCTCTGTCCATGGGATTCTCTAGGCAAGAGTACTGGAGTGGGGTGCCATGCCCTCCTTCAGGGGATCTTCCCAACCCAAGGATTGAACCCATGGCTCTTTCATCTGCATTGGCAGGCAGATTCTTTACCACTGGAGCCACACTGAGGAAGCTTAAGATTGGAGAGCTTGAATAGTTTCAGGAGGTTCCAGGCTCCTGGAACTGGGTGGCCCCCAGTTTCCCAGGACCTGGCCCTGGGCTGATTTAAGGCAGGGAACGAGGGCAGGGTGTGTGTTAACTGGGGTGTGGGCTCAAGGCCGGTTGGCCTATGCTCACAGGGCAGTGGTTTGTTCTCTCTAGGAATTACTAGCCCTGGGAGAGGCAGACTCTCCAAGATCAAGGCCCCAAATGCCAGACCAACAAGAAAACAGAAAATAAGAAAGGTAGTCCAATACACACGTTATTTTTGTCTTGTTAACCACTTGGGATCTGCTGAGATGTGATGGTCGAATTTTCAAGTGAAAAAAAGAGTCTGCGAGATGTTTCCACCAGCGGTAAGAACACATGTGCATCAGACACCAGGCTGCATTCTGGGGTTATGAAGATAGATGGGGAAAGAGAGGAGGGAAAAGGGCCCAGGCTGCAAGCAGAAGTGGCAAGTACCCACAAGACAGAGAGGGAGCACGTGCAGAGGGGCTCCCGGGCTGCCACACCCAGGCTGGGCTTGCTGAAGGCATGACAGGAAGGGGACAGGGGCCGAGGATATGAAGCCAGGCGAGTGCGGGACGTGACTCCCATTAACTGTCCCCAAGACTCCATGCTTTCAATGCAAGGGGCGCAGGTTCTGTCCTGATCGGAGAACTAAGATCCCACATGCCAGTCAGCATGACCAAAAAAAAAAACAGCTCCAAGGTGGAGAATGCAGTTATAGGCCCAAACGAGGCCCTGCTTCCCAGCCCTGACCCTACTTTTTTGCCATTCTGAGTTTACAACCCTCTCCCTCACAGTGCTCCTCCAATGCACTGATTTCTAACATTGCTCATTTTTACAAGCTTTAGCAGTTCATTTTCAAGTTTCTGATTTGAACGAGAAGTTGGAAGCATCTGGGAAACTATCCTACAGGAAATCTCACGCGTGTGCACGTACATATACAGCTATAGATATAGCTGTATATATATGTAAACTTGAAAAATACATAAATATAAAATATACATAGAAAGAAGTGAAATATCTATTTTTATAAATATATACAACTATTTCACATGTACACATATACCATATATGTTCTATATGTCTACATTTCCAGATACAAATCGGGAAATACACATACTATACATATATGTCACTTTTAAATGGATATAATTAGTGTGGAAATGTCCCTGGGTGGTAGCAGAATCCAAATTAGGGGCAAAAACACAGGGCAGCAGCCACTTTTTACTCTACAAACCTGCATAGGCTGAAATTTGACTTGTGTGTGGGGTGTGTGTATGAGTGTGTGAAAATACACATAACATAAAATCCACCTTTACCGCTTTCAAGCATGCAGTTCAGTGGTATTAAGGACACTCACATTGTTGGGCAGCCATCACCCCCTTCCACCTCCAGAACTTTTCTTCTTCTCAAACTGAAACCCATTAAAGAATAACTCCATTTCCCCCTCCATCAGCCGCTGGCAACCACCCTCCTACTCTCTGTCTCCGACTCTTAGTACTCTTATAGGCGTCTCCTATAAGAGGAATCTTACACCACAATATTGTAAAGTAATTAGCCTCCAATTAAAATTAATTAATTAATTTAAAAATTTTTAAGCGAGAGAGGAATCCTACAGTATTGTGTGTGTGTGTGTGTGTGTGCGTGTGTGTGTGTGTGTGTGTGTGTCGGCCTGATTTCGCTTGTGTAGCTTTGGAAACAATAAAAAATAAAAAATAAAAAATCCACCTCTGGGTACCCGACATGACGCCTCTCGGCCACTAGAGGGCACTAAAGATCGCGAAATGTGTCCCAGGTTTTTTCGCGGATGGGGCGCTGATGCCCCGGCCGTGAAAGCGGGTCTTTCGCCTTTTTCCGGAGGGGTCCTTGCACTTTCCTGGACGGGCACTAACCCTGAGCTTGCGGGGAGGGTTAGGCTTGGCCTGCAGCCCGAGGCCTCCTCCCCGCACTCCCTTGACTGCCGGGGTTTGGGGGTGCTGGAAGGCGTTTTTCTGCCAGGATCACAGCTTCACCCGGGTGGGTTCCACGCGCGGCGCGGACCCAGCGCAGAGAGCTGGTGCCTGGGCACATATCCGTGAGCAACTCCGTCCTTTCATTCCAGGGGGACCCTGAGAAGTTGGGGCTGTATAGTGATAGTGGAGAGAACTTCTGGCCTTTGAGTGGAGGAAGGGTAGAGATTAGAAATGACCAAGATTCAGCCTGAAATGCATGTGTGTGAACCATCAATCTCTAATTCCCCGGCCCTAGAACCTAATCTGTCTGACACAGGGGTTTTTACCTGGTTAACCTGTTCTGAGTTAGGCAGAATAGCTACGGGGTGAATCTTGGTGCTTTGTTGTGTCCGGAATTGACCAAGAGTTTTGCACCCAGGTGGAAAACTGGCTAGAGGAGCAAGCAGCTGGTGGAGACTGAGTGCCCCAGGCCTGGTTTGAATTTAGGGCTGTGACAGTCGTATTCTGAGAGGACAAACACCGACCACTTCATTAAATCAAATATATATATAAATTTAGGCTTCCCCGGTGGCTCAGAGGGTAAAGAATCTGCTTGTGATGCAGGAGTCCTGGGTTCAATCCCTGGGTTGAAGATCCCTTGGAGGAGGGCATGGCAACCCTCTCCAATATTCTTGCCTGGAGAATACCCATGGACAGAGAAGCCTGGTGGGCTACAGTCCATGTGGTTGAAGAGAGTCAGACATGACTGAGCGACTAAGAACAGTACCTTTTATATCTTTTTTACTTCTCTATATTACAGAAAGAGCATCATTTTAGTTTTCTTACTGGTATGTGTGAATAGTTTATACTGTCTATAAATTTCATTTCAGGACAGTTAAGAACAGTCTTTTAGATATGTGTGGTCTCCAGCCTTACATTGAAATCATCTGAGGAGTTTTTTTAAAATGACATCAACTGGAATTCCCTGGTGGTCCAGTGTTTACGACTCCATGCTTCCACTGCAGGGGACCTGGGTCTGATCCTTGGTGGGGGAAATAAAATTTTGCAGGCCACGAAGTATGGCCAAAAAAGTTAAGCAATAAAATTAAATTAAAAAATAAAAGTACTTTGGCCAACTGATGTGAAGACCCAACTCATTAGAAAAGGCCCTGATGCTGGGAAAGACTGAAGGCAGGAGGAGAAGGGGATGATAGTGGATGAGATGGTTGGATGGCATCACCGACTCAATGGACATGAGTTTGAGCAGGCTCTGGGAGATGGCGAAGGACAAGGAAGCCTGGTGTGCTACAGTTCATGGGGTTGCAAAGAGTTGGACACGACTGAGTGACTGAACAACAACAAAAAAATAAAAATGACATTAATGCTGCTGCCCCACTTGAGACCAGCTGATTCAGTTTTCCCAGGGTGGGGACGAGCACTAGTATTTCTTAGAAGCTCCCCAGAGTGATTGTAAAGCACCACAAGGACGGAGAACTTTGGCTGCCATCGCCCAGTTAGTTCCTGGACCAGGGGCTTTCCACCTAGGTTCCCACTAAACCATTGGAGAAGCTGTAAAAAACACTGATGCTGGGTTCCCAAGGCTAGAAGTTATGCTGTAATTGGTCTGGGATGCAGCCAGAAGACTGAGATATTTTTTTAAAGATTCCCCAGCTGACTCTTGGAGAAGGCAATGGCACCCCACTCCAGTACTCTTGCCTGGAAAATCCCATGGACAGAGGAGCCTGGTAGGCTGCAGTCCATGGGGTCACTAAGAGTCGAACACGACTGAGCGACTTCATTTTCACTTTTCACTTTCATGCATTGGAGAAGGAAATGGCAACCCACTCCAGCGTTCTTGCCTGGAGAATCCCAGGGATGGGGGAGCCTGGTGGGCTGCCATCTATGGGGTCACACGGAGTTGGACACGACTGAAGAGACTTAGCAACAGCAGCAGCTGACTCTGATGCAGCCAAATTTGAGAGCCATCTCCTCCACTCACCTTCATGAAAATGAATAGACCAGCCACATCAACTTGGCCATGTTAGAAATTTTAAATCTGGGACCCCACCCCAGACAACAGAATCTGAACCTTTGAGCTAGAGTCCAGGTTCTGGATTTTAAAACCCCTCCAGGTAATAATTTTGCATGCTAAAGTTTGAGAACCTCTGTCCCAGTTCTCACACAAACACAAATTTGTCTGAGTCACAGCCTGACTTGTTTAACTTTCCACAGATTTCTTGCCAGTTGAAGATCTGTTCTCTAGCCACTACTTTTCTTTTCAATATTCATTTATATATATCTGGCTGCTCTGGGTCTTCGTTGCTGCACTTGGGCTTTCTCTGTTTGCAGCAAGTGGAAGCTTCTCTCTCGTTGTGGGTCTAGAGTGCAGGCTCAGTAGTTGGTAGTTGCTTAGTTGCTCTGCAGCATGAGGGATCTTCTTAGACCAGGGATTGAGCCTGTGTTCCCTGCATTGGCGGGTGGATTTGTAACCACTGGACCACCAGGAAAGTCTGCCACTGCTTTTTCACTTCCGTGAGTGCGTGCTAAGTCGCTTCAGTCGTGTCCGACTCTGCAACCCCATGGACTGTAACCTGCCAGGCTCCCCTGTCCATGGGATTCTCCAGGCAAGAATACTGGAGTGCGTTGCCATGTCCTCCTCCAGGGGATCTTCTCGACCCAGGGGTCGAACCCACGTTTCTTACATCTACCTGCCTTGGCAGGAGGGTTCTTTACCACTAGCGCCACCTGGGAAGTCCTTCATTCCCATACCAAACCCCATTTCCCATAAAATGAACCACACAGTGTGACCAAAGAGCTGCAGAAGGCAGAAAAATGAAGCATTGTGTAAAGATTTCCAGGAGGGTGGGAGGAATCCATGAGCCACGTGTGATACTGATTCCACAAACTCAGCTGCAACGGGGAGAAATGACCTGAGGTGGGGAGACGACCTCAGGTCACCTGCGTTCAGCTTCCGGTTTCCCAGGGCTTCAGTGGGTGCTCTGTTTCCCTGCCCCTGCTTCCTGGTAATCCCAGCAGAAGCAGGAGGGGACTTTGTGAGAGACAGGGTAATGGCGACAGACACGGCCTTTTGCCCTTGTGAAAAAAAATTGCCACCGAGGATCCTGGGTAAAGAGAAGCAAGCTGTCTTCATTCCTTCCCTAAAGGAGGTGGCCCTTACTTATGACTGCTCCAGGTTGGTCCCCAAAGAGCTCAATATTAGGGTTGAGTTGCTGCCAAGCGGACATAGCTGCTTCTGTTTACTCTTGCCCATCTGGCACCAAGGAGATGCTCAAAGGTGGTCCAGAGATGTTGGCCTCATTTCACTGCAGCAGGGACAGGTCATGCACCCGTGGGAAGAGCTCTGAACTCTTGCTCCAGGTGCACAGGGTGTCAAATCCAATTTTGCCTCCCATTGTATCCCCAGGACCCAGCCCCATGTTTGCCCACCAATGGGTGCTCCATAATGCCTGAGTGGATAATTGAATTATTAGCATATGGTCATAAAAATCTATCCTTTACTGGACACCTCCTGTGTGTCCAGCTCAGGGCTCACTGCTTCCCATACAGTTGTTTCATTTAACCCTCCTGACATCTTCAGGAGACACCTGTCAGCAAACATGACAGGTAAGGACACTGAGAGCTCAGAGAAGTCAGGAGACTAGCGCAGGGCTGCACAGCCTGTCAGCAGGGCTGTGAGTCCCACTGGAGACAAGCTGACTCCCAAATCTGCTTTGGCAAAGGTTTTATAATGTAATTTTGTAGTGTACTGTGTAATTTTCATGAAACTGTCACTTACGTGATTTGTATCTCATTGCAATTTTATGATTGTAAATTTGTATAATTATGTAATTGTAATTTTACATAATTACAATTGTATAAATTCTAATGTAATTTGGGGGATGGCCTTTTCTGCGCGAGGAGGTTCCTGTGTACTTTCTGCAAAACACTTAAATGAGAAATAACTCCAGTTTTTTAGAATCTCTTCTGGAAAGTGGAAGACGGTATATACTTCCACTCATCTTTTGAGGCTAACACAGACTTGATACTAAAATTCAGAGTAGAAGGAAGAAAAATTACAGATCAATATTACACATGAAAGTAAATGCAGAAATCCAAAACGAAAAAAAAATTAGCAATCTGAATCCAGCAACATAAAACAGGAAGATTTCTCATTACTAAATTTAACTGATCTCAAGTATGCTGCTGCTGCTGCTAAGTCGCTTCAGTCGTGTCCAACTGTACGACTCCATAGACGGCAGCCCACCAGGCTCCGCCATCCCTGGGGTTCTCCAGGTAAGAACACTGGAGTGGGTTGCCATTTCCTTCTCCAGTGCATGAAAGTGAAAAGGGAAAGTGAAGTCGCTCAGTCATGTCCGACTCTTAGCCACCCCATGGACTGCAGCCCACCAGGCTTCTCCATCCATAGCATTTTCCAGGCAAGAGTACTGGAGTGGGGTGCCATTGCCTTCTCCCTCAAGTATGCTAAGTTGGTTTAATGTCATAATATCAATATAATTCATCACATTAAAAGGATAAAACAAAAAATTTGTTGTGGTTATTCCCTAGATGCAAAAAACTGTTTGATAAAGTGTAATATTTATTTTGGGTTTCCCAGGGAGCTCAGTGGTAAAGAAAGTGCCTGCCAACGCAGGAGATGCAGGACACTCGGCTTCAGTCCCTGGTCCAGGAGGATCCCACACACCTCGAGGCAACTAAGCACTTGGGCCACAACTA
This sequence comes from Bison bison bison, assembly GCF_000754665.1. Taxonomy (NCBI): domain Eukaryota; kingdom Metazoa; phylum Chordata; class Mammalia; order Artiodactyla; family Bovidae; genus Bison; species Bison bison. Next base: position 2,335,906 of record NW_011494635.1, on the reverse strand, counting down.
CTGAGCCTGGGCTCTAGAGTCAGGGAGCCGCAACTCCCGAAGCCCACGTGCCCTACAGCCTGTGCGCCACAACTGGAGAATAGCCCCCGCTCATGGCAACTAGAAAAAAGCCCAGCACAAACGAAAACCCAGTGCAGCCAATAAAAAAAAAGGACAGTCCAAACGACATAAAGAAGGCCTACATCAGTAAGGAAGATGGAAAATCCCATAGAAAAATGAATCAAAAATCACCTTGAACACACGCTTCATGAATGGAATCCAAATCGCCAAAAGACATATGCAAGTTGCCCGCCCTACTAGTAATCAAAGAAATACAATTTAATATTAGCCAAAAACTGAAATAATCCAAGTGTCTACGAACTACAGAGTAAATAAATTGAGATACAGTCATGCAATAGAATACTATGCAAACAATAAAAATAAATGAGATATAACTGTAACACAATAATATGAATGAATCTCAGGAGCATAATATTGAGTAAAGGAAATGTAAAATAATACAATGTGTAGTTCTCTTTATAGAAAGATCAGAAGCAGGCAAAAGAAACTGCATATTCAGAAGTTAATATTCAGTTGATGAAACTATGAATAAAAGCCAAGAAATGATTACACAGGAGTCAGGTGAGTGGTTACCCAGGGAGTGCTTTTCAGGAAGGTGAATGCAGGTTCTCCTGGGGGCTGACAATGTTCTCTGATGCTGTCTACTGAAGTATGGTGATTACCTGCGAGTTTCACTTGTCTGAGTGCTACATTTCCTAATAAAAATGTTTTTAAAGATAGAACAATACCATGATGAATCTTCTCATGCCTACCCCCCGGTATGGTATGCAAGAGCTTCTTTAGGGCATAGGCAGGGAGTGGAACTGCTGGGCAAATGCAGAGTTCCTGTCTCCAAGATGGTGCCGGATGATTTACCAAGTGGCTGCATA
>NW_011494635.1:2333161-2334877 GCF_000754665.1 Bison bison bison | reverse complement strand
TATACCCCCACCAAGCAGTGTTTGACTCATTCTCAGCAAATCACGTCTTCACCAACATTTCATGTCAGACTCGCTTCACTGCTCCCAGGAATACAGAACGGTATCTTGTCGTCATCTAAAGAGATGTCATCATCTCATTGCATTTCACTGGTTACAAATGACCTAGAGAATCTTTTCCTGATTTTCGGTTCAGTCGCTCAGTCTTGTGTGATTCTTTGTGACCCCATGGACTGCAGCACACCAGGCCTCTCTGTCCATCACCAACTCCCGCAGTTTACCCAAACTCATGTCCATTGAGTTGGTGATGCCATCCAGCCATCTCATCCTCTGTCATCCCATTCTCCTCCCCTTCTCCTCCTGATTTTCTTCACCTATAAATCTTTTTTCCCAGGAATGGGACTATTGTGTTGTGTAAGAGAATCCTACCTACCCCAAGGTTAGACATCCTATAACTTTTTGAAAAGTGTTTGTTTTAACTGTTTTCACTTTTAAGTTTGAGTAGGTTCTGAGAAAGGGTTCAAATTTCTTTTCTTTCTTCTTCTTCTTCTTCTTTTTTTTTTTTTTGTTATATGGACAAACAATTGGTACAGCACCATTAGTTGAATAATCCATACTCTTCCCAGAGATCTGGCCTATCTCCAGTTTCTATACGTTAGAGGTTCTGTTTCTGGACTCTGTTCTGTTGGTCTATGTACTACTGCCAATAATCATACTGATAAATTACTTTAGTTTGGTGATAACTGTTGTTACCTGGTAGATCAAGTTTCCCAAATATTATTTTTTTAGAAGCATCTATCTTCATAATAGTAGGATTTTGTGGTTCACGGGTAGCCCTTGAGGAAATGCTTCTGGATTCTTTTAGAAGTATCTAGAACATCTCTGTCTTCTAGAGAACAAATTAAAGCTACCTTGAAGCCCTTCAGAGTTGACTTGATCCACACAACAGCCATGTATCACTGAGTCAGTGATACACCAAGGGCAGGGCTGGGGGCCTTGTCCAGGGAAAACTTCAAAGCACTGAGACTGACTAAAGGCCCTCTGCTTTCCATCATCACCATGGCCCAGCAGCTCTAAACAGCATCCAGAGTAGATGACTCCTCTCTGACAACAAAAAGTCTCTATTAAACAAACAACTGTTGTTATTGATGAGCTTTAATTACCTATGTGTTAAAAAGCAGAGGCTTCACTTTGCCAACAAAGGTCCGTCCAGTCAAGGCTATGGTTATTCCAGTAGTCAAGTATGGATGTGAGAGTTGGACCATAAAGCAGGCTGAGTGCCGAAGAATTGATGCTTTCAAATTGTGGTGCTGTAGAAGACTCCTGTGGTGCTGTAGAAGACTCCTTTTCCAAATAGGAAAAGGAGTACATCAAGGCTGTACATTGTCACCCTGCTTATTTAACTTCTATGCAGAGTACATCATGAGAAACGCTGGGCTGGAAGAAGCACAAGCTGGAATCAAGATTGCCGGGAGAAATATCAATAACCTCAGATATGCAGATGACACCACCCTTATGGCAGAAAGTGAAGAGGAACTAAAGAGCCTCTTGAAGAAAGTAAAAGAGGAGAGTGAAAAAGTTGGCTTAAAGCTCAACATTCAGAAAACGAAGATCATGTTATCTGGTCCCATCACTTCATGGCAAATAGATGGGGAAACAGTGGAAACAGTGTCAGACTTTATTTTTGGGGGCTCCAAAATCACTGCAGATGGTGACCTG
>NW_011494635.1:2327541-2333061 GCF_000754665.1 Bison bison bison | reverse complement strand
AGCATATTAAAAAGTAGAGATATTACTTTGCCAACAAAGGTCCATCTAGTCAAGGCTATGGTTTTTCCAGTAGTAATGTATGGATGTGAGAGTTGGACTGTGAAAAAAGCTGAGCACCAAAGAATTGATGCTTTTGAACTGTGGTGTTGGAAAGACTCTTGAGAGACCCTTGGACTGCAAGGAGATCCAACCAGTCCATCCTAAAGGAGATCAGTCCTGGGTATTCTTTGGAAGGAATGATACTAAAGCTGAAACTCCAGTACTTTGGCCACCTCATGCGAAGAGTTGACTCATTGGAAAACACTCTGATGCTGGGAGGGATTGGGGGCAGAAGGAGAAGGGGACGACAGAGGATGAGATGGCTGGATGGCATCACTGACTCGATGGACATGAGTTTGAGTGAACTCCGGGAGTTGGTGATGGACAGGGAGGCTGACGTGCTGCAGTTCATGGGGTCGCAAAGAGTTGGACATGACTGAGCGACTGAACTGAACTGAGAAGACTCCTGAGAGTCCCATGGACTGCAAGGAGATCAAACCAGTCAATCCTAAAGGAAATCAACCCTGAATATACACTGAAAGGACTGATGCTGAAACTGAAGCTCCCATACTTTGGCCACCTGATGAGAAGAGCCTACTTATTGAAAAAGATCCTGATGCTGGGCAAGAGTAAAGCCAGGAGGAGAAGGGGATGACAGAGGATGAGATGTTTGGATGGCATCACCGACTCAATGGACATGAGTTTGAGCAAACTCTAGGAGATGATGAAGGACAGGGAAGCCTGGCGTGCTGCAGTCGATGGCGTCACAGAGAGTCAGACACGACTGAGTGACTAAACAAGGACCAACAGCACCAATGTGTCTATAAGCTTCTGGGCTTCCCAGGTGGCACTGGAGGTAAAGAAAATGCCTGCCAATGCAGAAGACATAAGAGATGTGGGTTCGATCCCTGGGTTGGGAAGATCCCCTGGAGGAGGGCATGACAACCCACTCCAGTATTCTTGCCTGGAGAATCCCATGGACAGAGGAGCCTGGTGGGCTACAGTCCATAGGGTCAAAAAGAGTAGGATTCGACTAAAGTGACTTCCCTCGAAAGCTCTGTAAGCCTTTAATTGGCCCATTTTTATTACTTATCTGCTAATGAGCATTGCATTGTCCTCAGAAGCTGATCCAGAGAATTCTTGGTTACACTGTTGACCTCGTCCCGCGTAGGTTCAGTGGCAGCTATTCTGACACAGAAGTTGCTCAGCTCAGAGCGACTGGAGCTCACCACGCCTGAAGCCACATTCCAGCCTCCAGAGCCTGGGGTACCATATATTCATATGTCAACAGTAGATTCTAGATAAACCATCACTATCTCAGCACAGTGCTTAGAAAGGCAAAAAAGCAAAGCTCCTCATCCACGTGACTACTTGGAGTTTTTATTTATGCTTAAAATTGAAAACGATGAACAGAAGGCAAAATGTCAGGGGACTTGACTTTGGAAAGTGCAAGGTTGAGTTCATATCTGAAAAGCAGTACTAACATAATATCTTGAAAGTTAAAATTTGTTCTCATGCTTTAAATATTCATTTTAGGGCTAGAAAAAAAATCAAGAAAATAATGACTAGCTCTGGTTTTTCCTTGGTGATCAGTGAGAGCAATCTTGTCTTTTAGAAAAACAGATGTCACCACTTGATACAGCAAATACATCTGGGGTGAACAGTGGCTGGAAAGTAATCACGCCTCCTGTTTCCACAGGGGCACTCTGATGGGGAGAGGGGAAGACGTGGGGACCCCAGAGTCCTGGCCAGACCCACACACCTTCCCAGGACCGTCCCAGGTCCTTGCAGTCCTCCCCGCTGCCCAAGCAGAGAGCCAGACTGGACCCACGCCTCAGGTGTTGTCCAGCCTAGACCAGGGGCCTGGGCAGTGCTTGCCTTCCAGGCCAGTGTTTTGCTCCAGTGAACTCAGGGGGAAATAACTTATCTAAACACTGACAGTGGCTAAAATGCCTCGGAGTGGGGACAGGAGGTCAGAGTCCAACAAGGTGCAAGGTGAGATGCAGTCAGCTGGAAATCTCAGCAGAGCCTGAGTCTTCATGCTGTTTCTGGTTCTCAGACCTTGGGGGACACTGTCTTTCCTCCACTGCATTGTCCCCAGTCTGTAGCGGTCATGGTCTCATGCTGCCCATATCCTCTGGGCTCTTGCACAAGACCATGACCTACATGCCACAAGGTATCACACTCCTGCTTCCGGGACCAACTTCCAGCCGGAATTGACTCAAATCTAAGCTCCTCCTTCTGGATGCCGTCAACTCACACTCTGTCTCTCCTGTTCAGTTCTCAGCAGCTCACAACATCGTTTCCTGCTTTCTTCATTAGGAAGCCCCTCTCCCAAATATACTTTTGCAACTCTCCACAGAGTTTGACCCGTCGGAAGCAATGGAGGGTCTGAAGCAATGGCTGGTCTGCAATCCATCCTGTTACCCAATTGGCTCGGGTATTTCAGTGACTGTCTCCACCCCCATTCGCGAGTTGGATCAGATCCATCTCTCTGGGATTTAAAGGGGACGGGTCTGAGATTTTTTTCCCTTTGTACCAAATAAGGAAACTAGACTTAGAGAAAGCAGAGCTTCTCCAAGGCACCCCAGCACTGGGTCTTCCACTGCAAGCATTCAGGATCCAATCCAGTGTGTGTACCACCTCATCAGGGACACTCAGGGGCACATAAAATCATTTCTCAGGTTCCTAGAAGAAATTTTTCTTGGCAGTTCTTTCCTTATTTTAATGTGCATTAGAAAAGCAGCTCAACTGCCAAAAATTCAATCAGTGATTTTCAGGATCCTATTGTTCAGAACAGTAGTCTGCATGTAGCACCCCGTCCCTCACCCCACAGACACACATGGCCTGCCTGAGCACACCCACAGCCTCAGCATCACCCGGGAACTTGTTAGAAATGCAAATTCTCAATCTCCAGAACCCTGGGGGTGAGGGGAAAGGGGTGTCAGAAATCTGTGTCTTAACAAGACCCGCAGGTGACAGATATGCAGTTTGAGAACCACTGGCTATAGCAAAGTCAATAAGAAATTAAAATCTATTAATGAAAAATATAAAGTAAACATAGACAATTTTTGAAAATAGCAGAAAGTTCATCAGTTGCACAGGAGTGACTGAATTTGAGGAAGAGGTATCCTACAGCAAGAGCCTCCAGGAGTTTAAAGCTAAAAAGGCCTACCCTACCCCAAGTAGATTAATCCCATCCCGGGCCCTCCAAGAGTTCCCCAATACAGCAAGGTCGGGGGACAGGGAGAGAGGGCCTTTATCACTTGTTTGTTTGTTTGGCTTAGAGTTTAAATGCTTAGACTCTGGTCACTTCCCAAGCCTTACTAGGGAAAGTTTGGAAGGGTCTTCTCTTTTATGATGGTCTGTCCTTATCGTATGATATTGCTTATATGAGGAATATAAAAAGAAATGATACAAATGAACTTCTTTACAAAACCATACAGACTCACAGACTTAGAGAATGAATTTATGGTTACCAGGGGAGAAGGTTGGGGGAAAGGGATAGACTGGGAGTTTGGGATGGACATGTATACACTACTGTATTTAAAATGGGTAACCAACAAGGACCTACTGAACAGCACGGGGAACTCTGCTCAATATTATGTAAAGACCTAAATGGGAAAAGCATTTGAAAAAGAATAGATACATGTATGTGTACAACTGAATCACTTTGCTGTATATCTAAAACTAACACAATATTGTTAACTCTACTCCAACATAAAATAAAAAGTTAAAAAGAAAAAAAAGAAGATGGTCCATCCAGATGACTTTGGGCTTCCCCCTCAGTACAGACAAAGAAACAGGCTTTGGTCCCAAAGATGTGAATACTTCCCAGCAAGGAACAGCGGCTGTTCACCTTGAGCACGCAAGGCCCAGTGATGATCCCATGATCACGTGGGCAGGGTGGGCCTGAAAGGGCTTCACAATCACAGAGCATCCTTGCAACCTTGAACACTGATTCTTAAGGACAACCAGGGACCCACGTGGTTTCCCTGATAATGAGAGAGTGGATTTCAGGCGGGGCCCTCAGAATGCTGGGGGCTGGGACCCCACCTGGGCCTCGGGTCCTGGTGAAGTCTGACGCTTCCACTGACGACAGCCTTGACCCACATCCATGAAAATCATTGTTGCCTCCGTTGGGCCCACCTTCCCGCTGAATAGGTGATCCAAGTGCTTTGTTTCGACTCCCTTCCTTAAGGCACCGTCTATTTTTCAACCACGTCTATGTGGAATTCTCTGACATTCACAAGAGAGCGGACTTGCATTTACTGAAGGATGACAGCTCATCACAGCTGTGTGCCCACCCCCAGTTCCAAATGCAAAAATGTCATGAGCATAAAAGCTGTCAAGAAACTTGAGTCGCTGGCGAGGGCCACAGAAAACCCAAAAGAAACTCTCCAGATGGGGTTCATCTGCCTTAAGCCGCAAAGACACAGAGATGGTCTTAGAAGACATTTTATATACTGTATGAAATTATGTGAAAACCATGAAAAGCATCAGCATTTCCCCCCTTCATAGTCTATTTCATTTTTTTGTTGTTATTTTACGTTATTTTTTTTTAATTGTGGTAAAATACACAGAACATAAATTTACCATCTTAATCATTTTTAGAGCAGTTCAATGGTACTGAGCACTTTGATATTGTTACACAGCCATCCCCACCATCCATGGCCACAGCTCTTTTCATCTTGTGTACCTGAGGCTCTGTCCCCATCAAGCTAACCATCCAGGCCCCTCCCCTCGACCCCTGGTAACCACCACTCTACGGTCTGTCTCTACGAACTTGAGTTTGCTTGAGTATGACATTCCCAAGACTCATTGCTGGGTAAATCCTGATAAGAGGAAGAACGTGTCACCCACTCAGCAAGTGAGTTTGGAGTTCTCAGTATGACCTGAAGGAAATTAACAAAAGAGGGCCACCAGTGGGGTTTTCTCCCCAGTTTGTTGCTCTCATTTTCTTAAGATTTTCTTATATGTGTATCATTTTTACTTATCTATTTTTGGCTGTGCTGGGTCTTCATTGCTTTCATTCAGGCTTTCTCTAGTTTCGATGAGCGGGGGCAATTCACAAATTACGGCTCATGGGCTCCTCATTGTGGTTGCGTCTCCCTGGTAGCTCAGATGGTAAAGCGTCTGTCTGCAATGCAGGAGACCCGGGTTCAATCCCTGGTTTGGGAAGATCCCCTGGAGAAAGAAATGGCAGCCCATTCCAGTATTCTTGCCTGGAAGATCCCACGGACGGCAGAGCCTGGTAGGCTACCGTCCATGGGGTCGCAAAGAGTCGGACATGACTGAGCGACTTCACTTCACTTCACTTCACTCTTCCTACAGAACACGGGCTCTAGGGTCCTTGGGCTTCAGTAGCTGCAATGTGCAGACTCGGTCATTGTGGGGCACAGGCTTAGCTGGTCCATGGCACATGGAATCTTCCTGAGCAGAGATTGGACCAGTGTCCCTTGCATCGGCAGGGGGGTTCTC
>NW_011494635.1:2324174-2327441 GCF_000754665.1 Bison bison bison | reverse complement strand
AGGCCTATGCGGACCATTTTTAAAGACTTAATTGAATTTGTTACAGCATTGTTTCTGTTCTATGTTTTGGTTTTTTGGCTAAGAGGCATGTGGGATCTTAACTCCCCTACTAGGGATCAAACCCCCACCCCTTGCATTGGAAGGTGAAGTCCCACCCACTTACTTTACTATTGGCATTTCCCTGGTACAGGGGCAGGGACATTAGACTTCGGGTCAGATTTGGGGTTGAAAACCCAGTACTGTTGCCTGGGAGATGACACAGAATCTCTGTAAATCTCTTAAACTTGGTCTTATTTTTAAAAATCAAAAGATTTCATATAAAAACAATTCTCAATTTCTGATTCTCTTGAAAATTCCAAAGAACTGGCATCAAAACAAACACCTCAAGGTTTTTAAATGGGGAGTAGATTTGAATAAACATTTACCAAACAGGATATGCAAACAGCCAATAACCCCTCTGAAACAGGGGCTCAGCATCATTAGTCATGAGAAAAATGCAGAATAAACTCATGGTGAGATCCCACTACACTTATACTACAAGACGTGAAGTTAATAAAATCTATAACTCCTAGTGCTGGTGAGGGCTTCCCTGGAGACTCAGATGGTAAAGAAACTGCCTGCCAAGCAGGAGACTTGGGTTCCATCCCTGGGTCAGGAAGATCCCCTGGAAAAGGAAATAGCAACTGACTGCAGTATTCTTGCCTGGAGAATCCCATGGATAGAGGAGCCTGGGGGGCTGCAGTCCATGGGGTGGCGAAGAGTTGGACGTGACTGAGCGTGCACATATGCACAGCGCTGGGGAGGACCCAAAACAACTGGGATTTCATTCATAAACAGCTTGGCAGTTTCTTATCATGTTAAACAAATACTTATCATATGATCCAGGTTTCCCTCTCAGTATTTACCAGCAAGAAATGAAAAATTATGTTCACACAAAAACCCACACGCAAATGTTCACTGTTCAGTTCAGTTCAGTCGCTCAGTCATGTCCGACTCTTTGCGATCCCATGAATCACAGCACACCAGGCCTCCCTGTCCATCACCAACTCCCAGAGTTCACTCAAACTCATGTCCATCGAGTCGGTGATGCCATCCAGCCACCTCATCCTCTGTCGTCCCCTTCTCCTCCTGCCCCCAATCCCTCCCAGCATCAGAGTCATTTCCAATGAGTCAACTCTTCACAATGTTCACTGTAGTTTTTACTCATAATGATCAGGGAACAACCCAAGTGTTCTACAGGTGAATGAGGAACAAACTGTGATCCAACAACACCATGGCAAATGACTCAGCAATTAAAAGAACAAGTTAGCCATGCACTCAGCAACCTGAGGGAGTCTCAGATGCCTGGGGCTAAGTAAGAGACTCTTCTGGCTCTGTACAGTATGACTCCATTTCTGTGACATTCTGGAAAAGCCACCTGCAGATCAGAGGTCACCAGGGGCTGGGGTGGTTGGTGTTTCACTGGAAATTGTCATGAGGGAATTTTGGGGGGTGATGGGACTGCTCCATCACTGCAGATGGTGATTGCAGCCATGAAATCAAAAGACGCTTACTCTTTGGAAGGAAAGTTATGACCAACTTAGACAGCATATTAAAAAGCAGAGACATTACTTTGCCAACAAAGGTCCATCTAGTCAAGGCTATGCTTTTTCCAGTAGTCATGGATGGACGTGAGAGTTGGGCTGTGAAGAAAGCTGAGCACCAAAGAATTGATGCTTTTGAACTGTGGTGTTGGAGAAGACTCTTGAGAGTCCCTTGGACTGCAAGGAGATCCAACCAATCCATCCTAAAGGAGATCAGTCCTGGGTGTTCTTTGGAAGGAATGATACTAAAGCTGAAACTCCAGTACTTTGGCCACCTCATGCGAAGAGTTGACTCATTGGAAAAGACCCTGATTCTGGGAGGGATTGGGGGCAGGAGGAGAAGGGGATGACAGAGGATGGCATCACCGACTCAATGGACATGAGTTTGAGTGAACTCCAGGAGTTGGTGATGGACAGGGAGGCCTGGCGTGCTGTAATTCATGAGGTCACGAAGAGTCGGACACAACTGAGCGACTGAACTGAACTGGGACTGCTCCGTATCTTGATTTTGGTGGTGGTTGCATAACTAATATGTGCATTAGTCAGACATTCATTGAACTGTACACTAAAAAGAGTGAATTGTATTGTAAAAAAGTTATAATAAATGTGACCCAAAAATCTTAATAACACTACAAGCATCTGGCACCCAGGACACACCATCTGCCTGGCCATGGCTGACCTAGCAAGTAGATAGAATTGAGCCTGTGAGTTCACCTTCTGCACCTGTCTTCCTTTGGGTCCCCAAGCAGCTCCAGAGATCAGAACTTGGGTGCAGGCGGTTCACTTGGTAAAGGAGGCAGTCAGCTTGGTGCAGGCACCCCATCCCTTCCCATGTGGAGCTCTCACCTGGGCCCCCCACGCAGCTCGGTGGAGTGTGAGAACTCGGTCCTGATGAGATAATTCTTATTTACAAAATTATTTATAAACACGGGCAGGGAGGATAAGCGCTAGACCCCAAATTATTAAACTAGGTTTATGGATGTGGTTCTTCCTGAAATCTTCTGAGACCTTGAGCAAATCATTTCACCAACATGGATCTGGGTTTTCTCATGGGTGAAATGAAGAAAGATAGATAACATCTATCAGGAGGTAAGCTCTCCAGGCCCTCCATCCTTAAAACGCTGTTCCATCCTATCTCAAAGAGGGCCTCCCCTTGCAAAGCAGTGCATTTAGGAAACCTTACATTAGATCCACTCCTGAAATTATCCAGAACCTTTCAAAGCTTGGAACATGAGCTTTTGCGTATCTTCAGTGGTGAAGAGTCCTGGTCTAAAGGAGGGACTCGATCTTGGATTTGGCTGTTTAGGAATCAAAGGGAAATTAGACTGGAAGTAGCTGGGTCCAAAACCAAATATGAAGCACTGATTCCAAAACCCCCTGAGTCAGGTTGGCTGGGGAGCTCGTTACAGAGTGAATGTGCAGAAGTGAGGGAGAAATTGCAAAATAACTGGCCGGAGCTGGGATTCAGTCACAGGCACATGCTCCCTTTCTTCAGCAAGGAGGTTGGGAGCTTGTTGAGAAAGGGTGCTGGGCTATGACACTGAGTATTTGGATAACTTCCAGGCGGCCTGTAATGCAGTTCAACAACTTCAGACAGTGGGCCGAGGACCTTCAGACCTGAGAGTCACTGGTGTGGCAGATACAAAGGCGAGGACAGAATCTTTATACATCCTCAAGGGAGCTT
>NW_011494635.1:2321363-2324074 GCF_000754665.1 Bison bison bison | reverse complement strand
AGGGGAAGGACCGGTCCCTGAGGGAGGTGGCATTTGAGACAGACTTGGGGGATGGAGAAGATTCTCGGGTCAAGGCCGCAGGTGATAGGAAAAGGCCAAGTTATGGCAGAAAGGAAGCTGAGAGTGTTCATGTCGATCTGGGAGGCAGTGGAGGAGGAACTCAGAGCCGGGATTGGGGCCAGGCCCTGGGGTCTTGCTGTTGGAATGAGAGCTTGGTCCTGTGTTTCGGGGAGCAGGAAGGACTCTGGGAGGGGAGCAGCTACAGCAAGGCTGGGCTTCTAAAAAAGCATCTTCCAGGCTGCCTGAGAACTCCTTGCCTCAGTGTTCCCCTCTCCTATCTAGATCTCGCCCCTCCCCAACTCTGCTCACTTCCTGCTGGAACCCGCTGGGCCTCCAGCCTTCAGCACATCTTGCTTCCTTGAGTTTGAGGCCTCAAGAAACCTGTGAGCACTGCCATGTCCCCAGAGAGAAAGGGGAGAAGGCAGAGGGCAGCCCTGGATACCGCTTGCTTAATGAGTCGAGAGCAGGAAGGACCAGCCAAGTGAAAAGAAAGCCTGCAGGGGTGAGAAACAGGGGAACGCTCTGCAGAGAGGGTGGTTTGTTCTTTGGGGTTGAAAGCGTGCAGTTTTCTGCAGGTTTATGTATGGGTCGGCCCAAAGGTTTTGATTCTTTGAGGCAGAGAGAAGACCTTTGTGAAGTCTTGGGTACCGTGTTTAAAGCCAGAAGCCATCTAGCTGGCACCAACTTTGGTCTCCAGGGACCAGGGATACATGAACCAGAGGAAAGGAGGGTTTCTGTGATTTTTTTCCGTACCCAACTGTCCGTCGATTCTAAAGAGGGGCAGGAAGTAACATGACCAAGTCTCCCCCAAGCTCAGATGTCCTCTCCTTTCACTTCTGTCCCCTGCCCTCATCCCTGTGACTCTTGGGAGAGCCTCCACTTCACACCCATCCTTGCAGCAGACTGCAAATCTCAGTTCAAGTTCAAAATCACTTGAGTCCTAAGTGACTCCATCTTGAAATCCTTTCCTCTAAGAGCAGGAACCCTGGGAGACAGAAAAGACCACCCAGCCTCCTTCTAAGGCTCAGAACTGAGTAGGGCTGCGTGTCTGCCCTGCACTGGGCCATCAGCAGAGCATCCAAGCAAGTGCTTGGTGTCAAAGAGCCAACGACCACTGCTTAGGCTCACGGCTGCGACCCATGCCTCTGCATCCTGTGAAAATGATTAGGAGGTGAGTGTCAAAACCAGACAGCATTTGGCCTGAGAGAAGAGGTGAGAAAAACAAATACGACAGTTCAATTTTATTTCATTCCGCATTCTCTCGATTTTAGAATATAAACACCGAGAAAGCCGGAAGGAAGAGGAGAAGCCATTCTGGGCGCAGCTTAAACTTTCAAGATCACACTAGTCGAGAAACAGCCTTATTGGGGAGGAATAAATAAGGGTAAAACCAAGCCAGATGAACTTAATGCGAGTGAGATGCTTTTATGGAATCACAGGCGTTTGCATTGTTTGGCCTGAATTGCCCATATTTTTGTATTCATCGCAGACAATGAGTTCCTGTGACATTCTGGCATACATTAGAGGAGCGGGGGGAGAAAACCCAACCTGCATTATTTGTTCCATTTTCTGCTTTTAGACATAATGGAAATGTTAACATGCTTAACATCCGTGGCCTCTCATAGAGCCTCGCGCCACTTTTCTTAGTCATCCAGGGCATCGGTGAGGGTAGATTCTGCCTGTTAATGCAGGCTGTAAAGCCGGCCAGCTACAAATCCTTCGCCACGCCAACTCTCTCTGTTCATCCTTCTAAAGACTTGCACGCATATAGTCTCCATTATGATTAAAATTATCTCCACCGTCCTTCAGAAAAGAATGGACGGCTTTTGACTACGTGAACCAGTTCAAGGAAAATCTCCCTGGAGTACAGGACAGGAAGATCATGTTGTTGAACCCCTTTTATCTGCATTCAATTCTCCCCCCAGGGGTTTCGAGCCGGCTCACTCCCCTCCTTGGATGGTTTTCTCTTACATTAATTGATAATGCTGTAAGTGTTTAATTTAAAGTTCACACCTAAGGTGAGAGCTGGATAAATAAACTCATTCAGCTTCATGGGAGGAGGAAGCAGGAAAAATACTCTTTTTTAAAAAAAACCCTTTTCAGGACTAAGAATTTGCGAGAGAATGGCCATTCCATTTCAGGGGGCTTATTTATCTAAACAGGTGTATGTGGATTTAAAAAAAAATGTACTCAATCTCTACATTTAAAAAAGAAAAGGAATTCCCACTTCATAATAGATATTTTCCTTTACAGCTGCCCTTTGCACCTCTCTTTGTCATATCTGTACTGTAACAAACTGCATTACCACCACCCCAAAAAAGACAGATGCCCTGTTTACAGAAAAACCACACGTTTGGCCTCTGAAAGGGTTCAGGGGACACCCAAGGGCACCTCTCAGCCCAGCAATCCTTCCCGATGACTTGAGAGAGGAGCACTGGTCTCCCTTGGGGACCCAAGAGGCGCAGGTGTGGACAGGAGAGAGAAAGGTCCAACAGAGTGTGATGCTGCCGTTTGGCAGGTTGGGGCCCTCAGGCCATGAGATTTCCCATAAGTTCTGTCTGGGGTTGGGTGTCACTCACACCCCAGTCATCTCCACCAACTTACAAGGCCTCTGAGTCCCCAAAGGGGATGAGAAGAGTAAACAGGAATAT
>NW_011494635.1:2317568-2321263 GCF_000754665.1 Bison bison bison | reverse complement strand
TTCAGCCTTAAAAAAAAAAAAAAAAAAAAAAGAGGGAAACTCTGACACAGGCTGTAGCAGGGATGAACTTGGAGGACATTCTGCTGGGTGAAATAAGCCTGTCACAAAAGGACAAATACTGTATGTTTGTGCTAACATGAGGTACCTAAAAAGCAAACTCAGAGTCAGAAAGTAGAATGATGGATGCCAGGGCTTGGAGGGGGTGTAAGAAATGGGGATTTGTTGTTTACCAGGTACAGAGTACAGTATTCTACACAGTAGAATAATGAGAAGCGTCGGGAGGAGGGCGGGGGTGAGAGGTGGACACCAATGTGAAGATAAAATGTATAATGTTAGGTGGTGAGTTTTATGTTCCATGCATTTTACACAGTTAAGAGTAATTGTTTTTTTTAAGAATAGACAGAAGTGGTAGCCAGCCCCTAAAAGGTCTTTTTAACAGTACTCATCATGGCATCTGAATTCCAAGTATGAACCTATTCCTTTGGGATGACACACAGCTCCAGCCTCAGAGGGCATCTCAGGCCTTGAAAATCAGCCAGAGCTCAGCAAACGCCACCTGTAGGAATGTGGCTGGACCCCGGAGCCCCATCACCGTTTCCGTCTCATTCGGCCCTGGGACACTTGGCCCTTCACTTCCCGAGCGCGTCTTTGCTATGGACCCTCCAAAGTCCAAGGCTTCTCTCTCATCAATTCACTAGAATTATTAAACATCCAGTGGACAAACAAGATAGGACAGTATTCTTTTCTGTGTGTGTGTTTTTCCCCTGTAAGAGCTCTTTACAAAAAACAAATTTTTTCTTGTGGTGTTTTGTTTTTTTTTTACTTAGTGCTATGAACTGGAAGTCTTTCTATTTCAGTACATAAAGAGTTTCCAGATTCTTTTTTTTTTCTAGCTTTTTTAATATAATTGATTTTAAAATTTATTTTTAGTGGGAGGATAATAGCTTTATGATGTTGTGTTGGTTTCTGCTGTGTAATGAGGTGAATCAGCTACAAGTACACATATATCCCCTCCCCCTGAGGCCATCCTCTCACCCCCCAAAATACTAATTTTATATGATAAGGACAATAAAATATAGTACACAAGTGTGATTCAGTGCATTAACAATACATTAAGATGAAAACAACATACCAGGCTGGCAGAAACATTTTAAATCTTACTGTGCTCATGCTCAGTCGCTTCAGTCATGGCCCACTCTGTGCGACCCCATGGACTGTAGCCCGCCAGGCTCCTCTGTCCATGGGATTCTCCAGGCAGGAATACTGGAAAGGGTTGCCATCTCCTCCTCCAGGGGATCTTCCCGACCCAGGGGTTGAACATGCATCTCCTGCCTTGGCAAGTGTGCTCTTTACCACTAGCAACTAATCATGGTTTAAGCCTTTCTGGAGGGAAATTCGACAATATGTGTAAAAAAGCCTTAAAATGTGGCATACACTTTGACCCAACAACTTTTTAGAATTATCATGTAGGTATTCATAGTGGGAAAATCATCAGAGATTTTTGCAAGATTTATATACAAGGGTGATTGTTCAAGTGCTATTTATAACTGGTAAAACAGAAATAGGTCAAAGATTTGAAGTAAGTGATTCACTAAGTAAATTAGAACAGGTCCAGTGACTATTCTGAGAGCACTCTATTGTGTGATATTGGCCAAATTAACCCCTAAGTTAGTACCATTACCATCATATTCTGAAAGGAGAAGGGGGAACCTTAAGATGGCTCTTGAACACTCAAGTGCCAGAGGAGACATCATTTCTCCTAAGGAATGATGTGGAAGGCATGTCCTACTAGGTATCAGACCCCCACCACAAAGTTACTATGATGGAAGTGTGTGCTTCCCTAGGAACACATACATGGTTCAATAAAACAGAACTCAGAAGAGTCTCCTCTGGGCAGGAGTCCATCATGGGACAAAAGGGATGGTGACCCTTGCTGAAATATTAGCCAAGCACAGTTCTGGCCTGTGGGGTGGAAATGGGAGTCAGCCAGGGCTGGCTGGGGAAACGCTGCTCTCCTGATGCAAACACAGCCCCTGACTCTTCCGTTTTCCTGCTGTGAAACACGTGAAGCTGAAGCTGTTCAACTTCTTGTCCCAGGAGACAACAACATCAGGACCAAAGATGCAATCTGAAGGCTAGAGGATGCAAAACTGATGGACCCATGGAGCCTGAGCTTCAGCCCCAACAGCCTTCCTCCCTGTGGGATATGGAATCACTCCCGGGTGACACAATGGACCAGCCCGCCAAGCCACGATGTACTCTGCTCTTCAATCCTTGAACATGTAGACTGTATCCAATTTTTATACTATAATTGTGGTTTGCACATCTTTGAGCATAAAGTATTGGGCACATCTCTCATTAGAGTAAGTTCCTAGAAGTTGAAACCACTGAATGAAAAGAAAAATTTTTTCATTTAAGACAAGCGTCAAGATACCAATTTTTATATATAGCAGTTTATGAGAATGCTAAATTCACTGCTTCCTTGCCAGCACTAGCTATTAACACACTTTTCTTTCCTCATTACCAATTTTATATGCACATTGGTCCCTGTTTATTTATGTTTTTGATTAAGGTTATTTCTTTTATTCAGTGGTCAAATGTATTTCTCCTTTTGCCCATTGAAAATATAATTTTTTTCAATTTTCTTTTTTTCTGTTGAAAATTCTGACAAATTTCTTTTACTTGTAAAATCTGTTTCTATATTAAGGCTCTTAACCTTTTGTCTATCATCCATCTGTGTAGTTACATGTTGCAAAAGTTTCCTGATGAGGCCAGTTGCTTTTTAATTCATCATATGATGGTTTTATGTATCAGACCCTTTATTCAAACTTTTTAAATAAGGAAATCTGTCCTATTATGATGATTGTTGTCCCTTCAGAGAAGAGTACAGCCATAATTTCAGAATCCAAGCTCTAGAGTTGGAAAATCCAGGCTCAAATCCTAGCTTGGTCATTTTCTGTGACTTCAACAACTTACTTCACCTTCATGGACCTTAAGGTCCTCATCAGTAAAGACAACAATATCTGCCTCTAGAGAAAATGTGTGAAGTTAAATGAAGTAATGCTCCGAACATGCTTCTCATTCTGCTTGATACATTGTGGGTGCTCAAAGAACATGTCTATGTTAGGATACTCTCAAGTCACAGAAAGTCCAACTCAGCTCCAACAATAAAGAAAATACATGATCTCACATAACAAAAGATAGGTCATTTCCAATGTTTGTTCCTTCAATAATAAACAGGATTTTTTCTTTTTTTAAGAGAAAGGAAAATTTCCCTGCAAAGCATCCAGCCCTGCCCACATCTCACTGGCCCAAGCGAGGTCACCTGCTTGATTCTTAGTCATTCTCAGGCAAATGGGATCAGCTTACCATAATTAGGGTTTATTCCTGATCTACATTAGGGATTTTTATACTCAAAACCCACCGAATATTTTGCAGTTACATGTTAGTGTCCAGCCAGAGTGTTTCAGCTTTATCAGCAGTGGGGTATAAATATAGGTTGCCCTTGTGGCTCAGCTGATAAAGAATCTGCCTGCAATGCAGGAGATCTGGGTTCGATCCCTGGGTTGGGAAGATCCCCCAGAGAAGGGAACAGCTACTCACTCCAGTATTATGGCCTGGAGAATTCCATGGACTGTATGGTCCATGGGGTCGCAAAGAGTTGGACATGACTGAGTGACTTTCATTTTCAGTAT
>NW_011494635.1:2316702-2317468 GCF_000754665.1 Bison bison bison | reverse complement strand
TTTCAGTATAAGTAAGTAAGTAAGTGAAGTCGCTCAGTCGTGTCCAACTCTTTGCAACCCCATGGACTGTAGCCCACCAGGCTTCTCTGTCCATGGGGTTCTCCAGGCAAGAATCCTGGAGTGGGTTGCCATTTCCTTCTCCAGGGGATCTTCCCGACCCAGGGATCGAACCCGGGTCTCCCACATTGCAGGCAGACACTTTAACCTCTGAGCCACGAGGGAAGCCCCACTTTCAGTATAAATATGTATAAATATGGTCAATTTATTAATAGCTAAAAAGCCAAATGTATAAGGTGTCCACCAAGCCCCATCTGCGTGGCTATAGAGTTCCCCTTCCCAAACATACTGGAACACACATATACACACACACACACACAGAGGTAACCCCCCAACCCCTGGTCATTTCCATGTGCTCACACATCCATTCTCCAATATAAACATCTTGCACTCAAATCTTCATTTTATTTACTTGTTTTTTTGAGAACTAAAATTATATGACATTTTTATTTTAGGATGCAAAAACAAAAATGAGCAAACAAACAAACAACAAAAAACTTGAAATAGGCTTGTCAAATGATGTAAATTCATCCTTTCCATGGAAGCAGAAGGTAGATCAGTGCAGGTTATCCTCAGGCCTCATACATCCTGCTTCACTGCTGCTTGCACTCTGCTGGGTTTTGATCCTTCTTTGGGTCACAGTCTGGATCATTTTCCTCATCTCCTTCTTCTTCCCCTTCCTCATCCGCTTCTTCACCTTCTTCATCAT
>NW_011494635.1:2296519-2316507 GCF_000754665.1 Bison bison bison | reverse complement strand
AAAGAAAGAGTCATTAGAAACTGTTTTGGTCACAGTACGAACTGTCCCACGTCCCTTGTGTTTCTGCTTCTTCTTAATCGTTTTCAAAGTGACATTCTTCCCTTTTTTACAATCTATCTGGCACCCTGTACAACCCATAATTTCTGGTCCATCAAAAGAAAAGGGATCAGAATCATCTGACCCCTGAGGTTCTGACCTCATCCTATATGTCTTTGTCAACACTTCATTTGTGAAATATTCATTGGGTTCAAAGTGAAATTCTAAGACAAAACTCATAGGCTGACCAGCATCTGAGAACTTCACTTTAATATCTTTCAAGTGCTTCAGAATAGGCTCATCATGTTCCTGAACCGTATCACTGAGCAAGTCAACATTCTTAAAAACGGTCAACCAAAACTCAGGAATTCCCTTGGGATCTTCTTTTTCTTCATCCTTTTTCTCATCTTCAATCTTGGCCTTTTCTTTTAGCTCCTCCGAAATTTCATCTTCCTCACCTGGTTTCCATTCACACTCTTCTTCTGTAGGTTCATAAATGGCATTAATGATCTCAAATCGCTTATCAAACAGAGGCTGATAAAGAACAGCATACTTTCTTTCAAGATCATGAACTTCCTCATAGAATTTGGCTTCTATCTGTGCACATTTAACTTGAAGGTTTTTGAGAGCATTCACTCGTCTTTTCACTACCCTAGGCAAGCTTTCAATGTATCTTTTTGGTGTTTCTACCAGACCATCAAGTCTTTCTTGAAGGGCTGCAAGAATCTGAGGATTTTGCATCATCTGAACAGTCAGCTGATGTGCTTTGATTTTTGTTTCTTCACCAGTTTCTTCTTCTACTTCTTCAACATCATCCAAATCTTGATCAAGTTCAGACTGTTCTTTGTTGTCGATGTCTGCCATGTTGTACAAATGCCAAATATTTTCAAAAATGGCAAATTTCGTTTTCCAGCTCAGCTCTCCGGTGGCGAGCGCGGGGAGCCGAGCGGCCTGAGCTGCGCAGGCAGCGACTCAGGGCGGCAGTGAGAGGAGCAGGAGGCGGCGCGCGAGCAGATGGCGCTAAAAAAGCCAAATCTTCATTTTAGAATCTGCTTCCTGGATGCCTGTGAATGCCCTGTGAATTCACAAAAAGACCGTCTTCCTTTACCACTTGAACCTTTGGTCCCCTATGCATGAATTACTACACAAGAGACTAGCAGACAGCAATAACTGGAATACTTTGTATACTTTACATAAAGTATAACAATAAAATAAATTCTTTGTATTTAAAAAATCCATAGTTCTCAACATCATTTGTGAACAGTAACAGGCAACATTATGGGAACTTTTCCTCACTGGTTTTCTTCTCCTGCACCAAGCTCAGTGCCCGGTACACAGTAGGTGCTCAATAAATGTGGATACAGTGACAATTATTTAAAATAATGCATATACCATATACCTATATTTTGTGTATATACAAAATTTACAACTTCTAATAGCTTGAAAATGGTTTGCAAAGGAGGTACACCTAACCGCCTTTACTATTAGAGCAGATAGTCCTTAACTAAAGTGAAGCATCACAGTTGTTGAAGCAGCTTCATGCACACACCTCCTTCACTCTTTGACGAGGATGTTACCATCACATTCTACGAATGGGGAAACTAAGGCCTCAGAGATTTAGTGACTAGGGAAAAACATGTGAGACTGAAGGCTCCTTAAAATGACTTGTTCATGCAGCCTAGCCAACCAGCTCTCCTGACAGCCTGGGAGCTGGATCTCTGCTTCCTCCTAAGCAGCTCCAGCTCTTTCTAGATTAAACCAGCCAGAGCCTGGTTTCACTTTGGCCACCCCAGTTGTCTGTCTCTGTGCAGTCTGGCTCACTGCAGCAGTAACTGTGTCCCTTTAAATTCCCTTTCTTTCGGCGGCACGAGTTACTTGGCCTCCCTATTCTCCGTACTTAATTTGAGAATATTTGTTCAATTTGAGTATGTTTTTGACCTGCCAGGTATCTGTGAAACAAAATAGCTCCTACTGATAGCTTCTTATCAGAAGTAATTTAAAACATCCATCATCTACTGCTGAATGTCAAAATAAAGGTTGAGAGAAATTCCTGTTTCCTTAAATATGTTTTCTTTTCACTCTTGTCAGCATCATTGTCAATCCTGAAATTATAGTGTGCCATGGAAGACCTCGGAAATTGAGGCTTCAGAATGGTTACAATGAGAACATACAAATCAATCTGTGGTACAAAACTGCCCCAGCGGATCAGCCAGGGGCCCACCAATGCCAGGCAGCTCTTAGGGTTGCTGAGGGTTCATTAGGATCCACGAGCACCCTGGGGAAGCAGCTGTCCCTCCTCCCAATCCTGGTTAGAAGTTTAGCCCTAAGTTAGTTATTCCAGGCTTTTGTCAACATCCAGACCATTCTCTGACCCTCCTGACAATGATTAAGCAGAATGAGAGAGAAAGGGACAAATACACACTAATAAGCCCGGCTATTTAAACAGCCCTGTGAATGCAGAGGGCATCAGGTGAAAGGCAGAGCTTGTGTTTTTTTGTTTTTTACTTCATTCTGTCACCAAGTCAGCTACTGAGTATATCTGGGTGCACCTGCCAATAGAGACCCAGCGAGAGATGGAGAGAGAGAGATGTGAGCACAAAGCATCAGCCTCTGGAAGCAATTTCCATCAAGATGATGCTTGGCCACGTTGAAGAAAAGGCAAATGTCCCTGTGTTCCAGCAACTGTTGTCCTGTTGCCTCTTCCCAATGACCAGCCCTGGAACAGCCTGGAATGATCTTCAGACAAGAGAGGAAAGAAATCCAATTATTTCTAAAAATCAACAAATACATATTAAGCACAAACTAAGTGCAAAGCCAAGTTGTGCTTGTGGGTAAATAACTGAAAGTCACTCAGTTGTGTCCGACTCTTTGCGAACCCCTGGACTTGTATAGTCCGTGGAATTCTCCAGGCCAGAATACTGGAGTGGGTAGCCTTTCCCTTCTCCAGGGGATCTTCCCAACCCAGGGATCAAACCCAGGTCTTCTGCATTGCAAGCAGATTCTCTATCAGCTGAGCCAAGAGGGAAGCCTATGGGTAAAGAATGATATCCAAAATGTCCTCTGTCTTTAAGAGACAATTAAAAACAATGAGGGTAATTGTCAGAAGCAGGGCCTGGGGAGCAAATGGTAGATGCAGGCTCGCTTGGAGCAGCCCCACAAGCATCCCTAATATCAGACAGAGCTCCGTCTCTGGTTGTGATTGTCTGGGAGACAGTGGTATGCAGAAGGTGCCCATTATATGGATATAGACCACCTTGAGAAGGTAACTGACTATGGGGGACATGCCAATTGTGGGCCAGCCCACCCAGGACCCTCTCCTCCCAGCTGCTTTGCAGCTGGCGGGGTCAGAGGACTTGGCTCTGATGCTGGCCAGTGAGAGGTCTACCAGATGAGGCCTTTAGGAAAGTTGTACCTTCCTGATGAATACACTTTCTTTGCCCCTTGGTGAGTCCACCTTTCTCCTTGCCTGGAAAGCAAATGTTAGGCCTACAGAGGGGAGCAGCAGCCACTTTGAAACCACGAGGGAAGATAAATGAGTTCACAATCCAAAGGTTTGAGATATGGAAGAGGCCATGACTGCCAACACACTTAAGTTATTTATGCAACAATAGACAGAAAAGGAGGCCACTGAAGAAACATTCATTGTTTTCATTGTGAGGTGACCTCCATAAGAAAATTCCCTATGTCTTCAGCTCTGGAACTTTGGGCCAAAGTAAGAGGCTTTGCAAATGCTCAGGGCAAAAATTGACAAAATGGTTGGCAACCGTAAGGTATTAATTTCATGACCAGCAGGTGGACCTGAAGGCTCTGAGCTCAGTGAACACCCACGCTGTAATGAGCTTAAACCAAAACAAGTCCTCCAATGCAGAGTGGCCCTTAACTGGAGGGCCCATCCAACCCCATAGTCTCTGTCTGGATGCCCTAAGATGGGAACCTGGCCTACTCTGGATATTGCCCACTCTCCTCTTTCAAAGGGTCTCCTGATGCCAGTCTCACCAAGAAGCAAGGCTCCCAGAGCTGAAGGCACAGAAGGATTCCATGGGGGGAGCTGGGTTCTGCACAAGAGCTCTGAATGAGAGCCATGGGAAATTTTCATTCACCTCCCGCTGAATGCAGCTGCAGACGTGAGCCCAGGGAGACCACCCAAGAAACTACCCAGCCCACCCTCAGAAGCATGAGAAACAACTTGCTGCCTCAGCTGCTATGTTCAAGGTGGTTTGTCCTTCAGCCACAGTTAACTGGGGGGCTTCCCAGGTGGCACTAGCGGTAAAGAACCCGCTTGCCAATGCAAAGAGCCACAGAAGACACGGATTCGATCCCTGGGTGGGGAACATCCCCTGGAGAAGGGCACGGCAACCCACTCCACTATTCTTGCCTGGAGAATCCCATGGACAGAGGAGAGTTGGACAGCAGGCACACACAGTTAATTACAACTCTATGTGTTCACTAAATTCTCTTAGTGCCCACCTGATATTTTTAAGTAAAGTTTGCTTTGTTGAGTAAATAGCAGTATCTATTGTATTTTTTCAAAAAGGAAAAATGAATTCTGATCCTACCAAGAACTATTAACTATGACATTAATATATCATCATATTTGTCATTAATATCTTGTCACTAGTATTCCTTTGCTCTATACATAATTTATTTTCACTCAGTTGTGATCATATTATGTAAACCACCCAAGAATATTGTTTGTTTCTCAGGAACTAATATATTTGGTGCAGTTTGTTCAATCAAGCAGTATTTAGTGGGCATCTGCTAGTTTCAAGATTAAACAGCAGGAGCTTCCCTGGTGGTCTGGTGGTTAAGAATGTGCCTTGCAATTCAGGAGACACGGGTTCTGTCCCTGGTTGGGAGCTAAGACCCCACATGCCGCAGGGTAACTTAGTCCACGTGGCACAACTAGAGAATCCACGCACCACAACAAAAGATCCCACCGGACACAAAGCAGACTCTACGTGGCCAGATACATAGATAAATATTTTTTAAAGATCTATTAAAAAAAAAGATTAAAGGGAGTCTATTAAAAGCTTGGGATCAGACCCCACAAAATTCATTGATCCATTGTATTTACCAGAACTTGGGCAACTTACCTGGCTGATTCTGTTTCCTCATCTGTAAGAAGGGGATAGATGCTATTCCCTGACTTGCAGAATTGTTAAAATGATGAATGTGATCATGTAAGGAAAGTGCAATGCTTAGCAGCTAGAACAGAAAAAATATATATTTTATAAAGAATACCTTTCATAGCATGGAGAAGCCTTCAGAGAAGAAAAGACAACCAAAGCCCTTCACCCAGAGTTGAATTCTCCTGGTAACACGGGGACTCACTGCCTACAAGCCACCTCTGAACAGCTGTTTCTGTTCAGAAGATTTTCCTAATACGAAGCTAAATCTATCCTCCTCAAATTTTCAACTATTTATCACCATTATTTCAACCCTCGAATCTAAACAAAGCAAAGATGTGGGGGCACGCATCTTCCGTGACAGGGCCCTTCCAGGGCTGCCCAACATAAGTCCCAGTGTCGACGGCTCCATCCTGCGTCTGAGTTGTCCAATACGACAGCCACTAGGCACTTATGGCCACGGACCACTGCACTGTGACTGGTACAATAAGAAACAGAATTTTTATTTTACTCAATTGTAATTAAGTTTATTTTAAATAGTGCTATGTGGCTAGTGGCTTTCGTATTGGTCAACACAATTTGCAAGTGTTAGTGATTCAATCGTATCTGACTCTTTGTGACCCCTATGGACGGTAGCCCACCAGGCTCCTCTATCCATGGGATTTCCCAAGTATACTGGAGTGGGTTGCCATGCCCTCCTCCAGGGGATCACAAACAGCTGGACACGACTGAGCAACTTAGCATGCATGCACGCAACCTAATTGTAGTTTCGGCCCCTCCCAGGGATGGAATTTTTTTTTTTTTTTTTTTTTTCTGGCTGCACCAGGTCTTAGTTGCAGTAGCAAGACCTTGGTTGTGGCATGCAAACTCTTAGCTGGCATGTGGGATCTAGTTCCCTGACCAGGGGTTGAACCTGGGCCTCCTGCATGGAGTCTTAACCACTGGATCACCAGGGAAGTCCCCAACGTAAGCCTCCACATTTAACTCTAAATATCCTTTTTGTTGATGTCCTGATGATGAAGAGCTAGGGGGCTCCATACACGCCATCAGGAGTTTCTTATCCATCAGAAATGACTCCCCTTCTGGCTGAGCTCATGACCTGTCAGTGGACTGCTGTCCGTCTGGGGGAGAACTGCCCAGCAGGTTTGCCCATGAGTCTCCTGTCTGGGAGAAGAAAAAGTTATTCCTTCACTGAATGGACACCCGGGTTCTAAAGAGCTCAGCCTGGATCCCAGCCCCACCACCCAGCTCCACTGCCTCAGTTCATCTGCAAGTCCACCCCGTTATATCACACATGGCCCCCAGAACTCAGTCTCCTGAACCAGCACTGCTCAAACTATCTGACGGGAACCACCAGGGGTTTCTTTTTTCAACTTCCAATCAGCCTCAGACCAAAATTTTTGTAAATTTTTTTTGTTTGTTTTTGTATTTTTGTAAAATAGAATAACAATGAATTATTAGAAAAATAAAATTAAAAAGACACACAAAATACAAGCCCAAATTTTATTTTTAGATTAATCAGAAAATGGCATTTCAGTAAATACAATCAAGACAAACATCATGGGAAGAATAAAAGAATTATACAAACTGGACACATTCTTTGGAAGGCTGTGTAGGGAACAGAAATAGAGAATTGCAACTACACTCATGGGGTTTTGCCAGTCAGCAGTTGGAACCATGGGACACTCCATCTGGTCCATACTTTCTTTGACACTCCACCCCTTGGGAGGTGGGACTGGGTCCCCAACCCCCAGAGTGTGAGTAGGCTCTGAACCACACTGACCCACAGAATGTGGTGAAAATAACACAGTGCCAGACTCAAGTCTGATCCTCAGGAGAGGGGGAAAATTCTACTTCCTGCTTCTTGGAGCACTCACTCTTGGAACCCTAAGCTACCATGCAGGAAGTTCACCTGCTTGTTCAAAAGACCAGGGGGAAAGTTCCTGAGGCACTGAAGGTCAGGCCAGTGTCCCAGCCACACTCTCCAGGGCATCGGACATGTGAGTGACGAGTCTTGGACCTTCCATCTCAGAGCAGCTGCTGGTTAAATAGCTCCTGGAAGTTCCAGTCAATGTCCAGGGAAAGCAGAAGTGCCCACCTGAACCAGCCTGGCCCACCACATCTGTGCAAAGGGTGGGTACTTGGGGAGGTTTCATGTCCCCAGGTGTGACAGCCACAAGAAAACTCCAGAACACAATGGCAATGCCCTGCCTCTATTTGCTGTGATACTAGCTTTTTAAATTCTGTGTAATAAGTTACCACAAACGTAGCTACTTATATGAGACAAAGCTAAGCCAAGTACGGGTTGGCTGGGTCCCTCTGCTTGAGGACTCACCAGACTGAAGTCAAATGTGAACCTGGAACTGAAATTCTCATTCAAGTCTCATGGTCTTCTTCTATGTTCACCGGAATAATTTAGTTCCTAGTGGTTATAGGACTGATGTCTCTGGCCAGGAACCCAATGTGACTCCTAGAAGCCATTCAAGGTTCCTGACCATTTGCCACTCTTTGCAACTGGACAGTTCCCAAACCAAAGGCTGTTGGTTTCCTTTCTGGCAATGATACTCGCCTGATTAGGTTAGGTCCACCCATAATCTTCCCCATGAAAAACTCAAAATCAACTGAATAATAACCCATCCACAGGAGAGAGGTCTCACCATATTCTGCCCTACACTCAATGGCAGGAATCATACAGGGGCATTCAGCAGAGGGACTGGCATCTTGGGGGCCACTTTAGAATTCTGCCTACATGACCACTGACAACAGAATAAATTCAGCCCTGAATTCAGCTTCACCAACGGGATGATTCTTGCCTGGAGAACCCCATGGACAGAGGAGCCTGGAGGGTAGAGTCTATAGGATCGCAAAGAGTCAGACACAACTAAAGCGATTTAACATACTCATACATATGTGGAAGGTTAAGAGAGGTTTAGAGTTTATACCTGAAAACCTAAGTATTTTAAAATTCTTTAGGAAAAAAAAAACAACAGCAAAACTCCCATGGTAATTTATCTTAAGAACATAATTGAAAATATATACATTAAGGTAGATACAAAATAATGCCTGAAATGTTTATTATAAAAGTAGGAGATTGGAACTAACTAAATATCTGTCAGCAGGGAACTAGTGAAATAAATGAGGGAAAATCATTTTTAATGCCAGATCTGTATTTACTGACATGGAAAGGCATCCTAGAGATCTAGTCAGATGGAAAAGCCGTTTATAACAGTAAATAGTGAACAACCCCATTTATTTCACTTATACACAGTGACTAATATTTGTGCAGTTAAAATTGAGACATTCATGTACCAAATTGTTAACGGTTTTGATCTCTCTAGGGTAGAATTACAGAGGTGCCTCACCTTTTACTTTATGGGTTAAATTACTTTCAACAAGTATTTAATTTTCTTATAATTAACAACAAAAAATTAATCTATTTTCACCTTGAGAAAAAGAGTAGGGAATCTTAGGGAAGATATCGTTTTTTTCTTTCATCCTAAAAAAATCCATCCTTTTCTCTCTCCATCTTCAACTTTTCATACTACTTTGTTGAGCAATACTAAATTGAGCGTCTTTTAAGAAAAGGACATCTGATTTTCTTGCTGATGAGTGACAAGTTTCTTAAAAATACATCGCATGTAAGAAACTGTAGCACATGTGGAATAATCTGAACACAAAGGAAAAGAGCATAACATTTATTTCTAGAACAATATAGTGATAATCACAAGCTAAGCCAAAATCATTTATGTGCTACAAATGTATTCCTTGCTTATCAGTTTCTGATTCATTTACTTTTGAAATTTGCTTATTTCTTCTGTTAAAACCTTGCTCAAACCATCAGCCAGTTCATCTTTAAGAAAATGCACACTGACTCTTGTGTCATATTGATTTCTCAAAGTGTCATTACGGTTAAGTTATTCTACCCCAAACAATGCTAATACTCTGAAATAATAATAGATTTCAGCCTTGCTAGAGTATTAGCTTCCAACACGTGGCTGTCTTTGCATGTTAAGGATGAGTACAACCATCCAGGATCTTCTCATCATCTTGCCTCGGAAGTTCTCACACACAGGCTGTGTGCTTGTCAATCAGACCTATTTCATCTAAATAATTTTGCAGAGTAGTCATAGTTTGGAAGTGGCAAATTAAGTATTGGATTGGCCGAGAAGTTTTGTCAACTCTCTATATACGTGTGTATATATATATATATTTATGCATATATATATATATATGCAGGAAGGGGAAGCCTGGTGGGCTGCAGTCCATGGGATGGCAAAGAGTCAGACACGACTTAGCAATTGAACAACTATATGTGTGTGTGTGTGTGTGTGTGTGTGTGTGTGTGTGTGTGTGTGTGTATATATATATATATATGGGCTTTCCAGGTGGCTCAGTGGTTAAGAATTCGCCTGCCAAGCAGGAGATGTGGGTTCAATCCCTGGTTCAGGAAGATTCCCCTGGAAAAAAGAAACGGCAACCCACCCCAGTATTCTTGTCTGGGAAATCCCACGGACAGGGGAGCCTGGTAGGCTACAGTCCATGGGGTCGCAAGAGTCGGACATGACTGAGTGACTAAACAACAACTCTATATGTTTTTATATATCTATAATGTTCCTGCATGCAGATGGCAACTCTGGCTGCTGTAAGCAACAGAGGCCCAAGATCCCCATGAGCAGTAGCCATCGGTCCACCAGGAAGCTGCTAACAGGAAGCATGAACAGTACCGGCCTGCAGGCCATGCCCTGGCTATCACCCATTCGTGGTCATTATATAAGAAGTGCTTCTGAAAGATCTCAGCTGTCCTCCCTTCCCCTCTGAGGAGCCATCCTTGATTCCACCAACATGGTAGCACCCCTTCCGAGGGGACACCATGCCCTGTTTAACCGCAGTGGTCTCCAAGCTGGCCCTGCCCATTCAGCTTGCCATTCAGCCAGGCTGCAAAATAACAATAGCGCCGAGGCACCATCTGCTGCATCCAGGTGTGTGTGCTCTGTGGCTCTGCTGAGCTTGCTGAGTAAGGCGGGGGAGGGGAGCTAGTGTCTCAGCTCCTGCTGGGCTGCCATCGTCCAGAGTGCCTTCGGAGGGGCTGGGGAGTGGAGTTTGCTGCCAGGCACCCTGTGCCATCATGGGCCATTTGGGGAGATGGAGAGCAGCCTATGTCTATTTGTGCCTGGGACAAACACAGTATTTTTACCTGAAATAACTCCATCCAGGTGAGCTCAGACCTGGCCGAGGGCTGGCTGTGTCCTCTCCTGGCAAAAGGAGCTCTGTGCCCAGAAAGTCCCAGACCCAGGCAAAATACCCTTTCCTTTAGGTTTGGTGCCTTCATGGACATTCCCACCTAGGCAACCAGAAGGGGTGAGAGTGAACATCTGGCCAACTGTAGAAACCATTCAAGAGTCAACTGGTCTGCAAGGTTCTCAAGCTGGCTCTCTTCTCCTGATTTTCTTTAAAGAAACATGTGTGAGCCAGCAGATGCTGCGTGGGAAGTATGAAATTCCATAAAACCTGCCTGCGTCTTTGTTTTAAATGGCAAAGATAGGCACTCCATAGACTGTGTTGTTTTTAAAGAAAGGAAGTCTAGATGGCCCACCAGACATTTCAGATGGAAAAAAAATGATGGAAAACAGAGATTAAAGTACATAAAAATAAACTTTCGGGTTAATTTGGTTAATATAGTTTGAGGCAACCAGCAGCAGCTTCAAAATTTCCCAGACAGCTTATTAAAAAGTCACATGAATTTTGCCCTGTACTCCACAATAGATCTGTAGTTTTCATATCAAAAAAACTTAATGTTACCAACAGTTTAACACAAGGAGAAAGAGGAGCTTCCCTTACCTGTCTCTAACTGTGTAACTGGCAAGATGTTCTACTTAAGTATACCTTTGGGTTTTTGGAAACCTGGCCCCTGGTGCAGACAACCGGCATGGCACAGGGGAGCTGGCATTCAGGCAATTTCTCTTCTCCGTTTGGGCTCTGCTGTGTTTTGAGAATCCAGACTTATTCACAAATCTTGCATTAAAAGAACTCTTCAGAAAAATGTATGTATATGCGAAGACTCACACACACACACACACACACACATCCCATACTGCTTGCTATAAATTATATCCGTGCCCAGGTAAAAAGCCTGCCAATAAATGATACTGGAGTAGCTTTTGAGTTAAGGATAAGGGAGCTCAAACCAAACAGACCGTATTGATCTCAGATCATACCTAATTACAGAATTGCCATCATCCTGTCTCCTGGTATTGTCACTGCCTTTACCTTTGTCATTTTTTTCTGCTGCCTTCTATTCAATCTGACTGCTCCTACAATATCATTTTCTAAGCCCTCTGCTTTCCAGCAAACACCTCTCCCTTGGGTTCTTCACTGTTCCCAGCAACTCATACGTGAGCCTGGTCCTGGCTTCTCAGTCCCCAACCTCTCTCGGTTCCCCAGTGTCACATCCCCCCTGCGCTCTCTTGGTCCACGATTCCCCACTATTGGAGAACTCTCTCCTCACCTGAACTTAAGCTGAGTAGAATTTTGGCCCACCACCACCGTCTTCAGATCCTCTTCCTATGGGGAGCATTTAAGAAATGACTTTGAAGGGGCGGTGAAAGTTCTTGCTGTCTTATATACAAACCAGCAAAAATACAGAAGGATTGACTGTCACTGGGCAAGTGCCCAGAGGTGTAGAAAGCAGATAACAACTACCTCCTTCACTTGCAATGCACCCAGGACTTTCCCTGTAGTTAATAAATGCTGGTCCAGGCCGTGAAGAGAGTGAAAGTGTTATAAGAAGGAAGGAGGAGAGTTCTTTTCAAATGCTATGAAGAGATGTTCAGACACTTGAAGATTTAATTATTCATCTCTCTTAAGATGCACTTTCTCCAGGAACTATGTTATTGACTGGCAGCTGGATGCATATAAACAAATGCCTTAGATTGGCAGTATGCTTAAAAAATGTTAAAGACTTTTAACGTGGAAATTATTCTTCTAGAACACTATTTTGAATGAATACTCTCCTATTACTTCAAAGATTGAAAGTAATAGGAGAGTATTCACATTCAAGGATTTCCTTGTGCAGTATTTAATACAGTGAAAAACTGGAAACAACTGAATGTCCCTCATTTAGGAGATAAGTTAAATAAATTAGGATGCATTTATATTGTGGAATATTATGCAGTCATTAAGAAGAATGAAGGAGTTGAAGTAAGCTAGACAAAGACAAATATAATATGATATCACTTACATGTGAAATCTTTAAAAAAAAAGATACAAATCAACTTATTTAGAAAACAGAACTAGACCTGCAGACATAGAAAACACACTGACAGCCACCAAGGGGGGAAGGGATAAATTAGGAGACTGGGATCAATACACACACTACTATATGTAAATGATAACTGACAAGGACCCTACAGCACAGGGAACTCTACTCAATATTTTCTAATAACCTGAAAAAAATATGGAAAAGAATATATATGTGTGTATACTGAATCATTGTGCTGTACACATGAAATTAACAGGATATTGTAAAGCAACTATATTCAATAAAATAATAACCCAGAAAAAAATCAGAAGGAGAGATACGCAAAAATCTTCAAGATATACTGGTAAGTGAAAAAGGCAGAGAAATGCATATTATATGATATGAGACATGAAATATTATACAGATAGACTATATGTGAATATATGTACATTATATATGTGTAAACATATATCCAGTGCTATCTATATGGGTTTTTTTTGCAAACTAGAAAAGTCATCCTTCTTCAAAGTACTTTACTTCCATCTATTAGAGAAAACATCAAAATAAATTTTAAAATCTAAATAGAAAAATGCATTTTCCTTTCAAGATTCTCTGGGAAGTGATATCAGAAATGAGGGTCATGGCTCCAGCAGAACTTAATTGAGCAGAGCTGAAACAACCAGAACACCAGGCAGGTTTTTGGCTGCCATCTCTCAGATAAAGGTGACTGTCCATCAGAGGGATGGCCTGCTCTGTTGGAGGGATGAAGAATCCACTCCTCCTGTTCCAAGGAGAGAGGCCCAGGGTGGTCCCTAGATCAGAACACAGTCTAACCACCGACTCTTTTCATCTCTAAAACTGAACAGAAACTCCAGAAATAGTGAGATCTTAGACTACATCTTAAAATGCTCAATTACCTTTAGAATACTAAAATCACTTTGGAAGAACTTGGACAAATACATTCTAGAAGACATCCAATTACATTAAAACAAAACAAAACAAAAATCATATTAGTTCTATATTAAATCAAAAGCATTGTAACCATAAACACCTCATTCCTCAAGCACGTATTGTGATTTAAAAGTTTACTCTTAAAGGGATGTAAGTTAGAAAAAAATAAACATTTGGTCACAAATCCCACTAACTGCTTCTAGTCTGGGTTAAAAAAGGAAAAAAAGATGCCTTTGTTTTTAAAGCTCTGAACATTTCAAAAAGTAGTTCGTGTTGTTGAGCTTCACACCATCTTTCTTTAGGAAAGTCATCTCGTAGGTTTTAAAGACTAATAATTCATAAACTATCTCACAGAGTGTTCATTTTCTCCCTCCTCTCACATTTACGGTGTCTGAGATCCACTTGCCAAACCAGTATTCATTAACTGCCCTTAAGAAAAAGGCCATGGGGACATGTTTCAATATTTATCAGCCTTTGCTGTTGGAACATCTCGTCACCCCGTGTCCTTCATGCTGGGCCCAAACAGATTTTCTCTCCTTCTGGCAGAGTTGCAGAGCAAGAGCCCCATCCTTCCTGCGGGTGGTCTTTCATACACTACAGTTCCCCGTGCCCCTCCTCCTAGAAAAAGAAACCCTCCATTGTAAAAGAGAATGTGGATCTAGGTTAAGTTTTCTGAGTATCCTCAAAAGCCAAAGATGGAAAGAGTAACCTACCTCCACCCTGCATGACACAAAGAAGCATCTGTTGTGTCCACCTGGATGGACAGAACCGCATGTTCTCCTGGACACCCTGTCCCTGTACATCCCAAGGGATGTTCTACATATGCATCCCTTGGGGTCTATCAATATTGATGCTGTGTTTATGAAACGAGTCATCATCGCCCAAAGTCTCTCTCTTCCCCCTAGTCTGCCAGGCTTAAATGCTTCTGTGTGGAGTTCTCAGAAATCAGTGTGTCTAACACTCACCTTGCACTCGGCAGGTGTCCATTCCTGCCACGCAGAGGCCTGCAGGAGGTAAAAAGACTGCTATCAGGCCTTTTCCACACAAAAACCTTGCCCCTCCCCACCTAAATGACCTTCTAGTTCTGCAGACATGGGCCCAGAGAAAGGCATGTACAACATCTGGGTACAAACAACCCCACTGCTCGGACAATGAAGGGGTATTTCCCCCAGGATGGAAGCACGTGCTCAGGAGAATAAACAGACCTCTGAATGCTATCTGTAACAGCTCCATCTGCTGGTTCCCAGATAATGTTACAGATCTGACAGGTGGACATCGATCACATTGATCCAATAATAAACAGTGCATTATAATAGGAGTCTTGTCGTTTTTCTTCTGAATTCATCCAGAACTGCTCCTGCCCCAGACACCAGCCAGTGTACACATGGGATGCTAAAACAGAGCAGAAGGACTGCTTTGGAAGACAATCTAGCTCAACAGAGAACTCTCCAGAACAATGGAGATGACAAAGGGACAGGGCAGGGCTGCCCTCTCCATGGTGTCAAACAGCAGGTCCTCCTAGTCTCTTCCTCCGATTTACCTCCCCCAGGATGGAAACAGTGAGATCTGCAAGTCAGGTCCAAGTGATGGTAAGAGGATTACAGTAACGAGGTTGTACTTGGTGAGATGTGAGCTCCTAAAAGTCATAAGTCATATAAAGATCAAGGTATTGTAATTACATCTTAATATTCACTGGCAGTTATTAGAAAGGTCTAAAATCTCCCATTAATTCAGTGAGAATTAAATGTCTATCAGAGACATACAGGTAGGTGCTGTGATATTTTTAAAAAATTGTAAGGATGAGAAAAAAAATGACACAGTGCAAGTAGGCAGAGTTCAAATATATAAAATCTACCAGCACATACATGCCCATTTTCCCAGTGGGATTGCTATTTCACATATTTACTTTCATCCATTCCCAAGTCATATGCTTTGAATGCCCACCACACCCAAGTCCACACTCCTTATATTCAGAGGCAGGTGCTAGATCTAAACTCTGGCATCACTTGGGCAAGGTTTGGAGCTTTGGGAATCCCATGAGCCTCAGCAATCCCACCCTAAACCCATCCAAAGTGTTAGTTAAATCCTGGCTTTTCCCAAAAGTACATGTGTATATATATATATATATGGTGAAATCCTAGCCCCTGGTACTTCAAAATGTGACCATATTTGGAGTAGGGTCTTCACAGAGGTAATCAAGCTAAAATGAGGTCATTGGGGTGGGTCCTAATCCATGTGACTGGTGTTCTTATAAGAGGGGGGAAATTGGGAAACAGGGACGGACACACACAGAGGGAACACAATGAGAAGAGACACGAGGAGAAGATGGCCACTCACAAGCGAAGGAGGGAGCCGAGGACAGGTCCTTGCCTCTCAGGTCTCACTTGGAACCAATTCTGCTGACACCTTGATTTTAGTCTTCTGGTCTCCAGACTGTGAGACAACCAACATCTACTGTTTAACTCTCTCAGTTTGTGGTACATATTCCTGCAGCCCTAGTTAACTAATGCACAAAGAAATCACGCAGTCTAAGTAAAAGCAAGGAGCTTGTTAATTGATGGATTGATTGATTAGCTGATTGAATAACTTTAGAAGAAATGAAGTTTCTGCCCCCTCCAAAGGGCAGCATGGTCATGTCATTTTCTCTGAAGTGAAAACCTCACGATGTAAAAAGTGCATATGCAAACAATTTTAAACCTTAAGCCCAACCAGATTTATAAATTCTCAGATGATCTTCAAGTTGACAAGAGAAAAGAGGAAAACTTTTCCCTCATTGCCAAGTCCTTTATCAAATTCACTCCCATGATGCCGCCCATTGAAATTGAAAACTGTCAAAGAATCGTAGATTTATGATGAGTTGTTTCTTTCCTCAACAGCAACATCAGCACCGGTTAAAATTTGACAGCTGTGATCTAGATGACAGTATTGTGATTGGGTCTGAATGTAATTTGTTCTCCCTCCACGGCTGTAATTGCTCAGACCTTATCGCTTACTTTATGGTGGTATCAGCCATGATACCTTTTGTCCCCAAAAGATCATCCAGAGAGCGAAACTCACCAGGGGCAGATAAGCATTAACTTCTCCAAGAAAACCCTAGAGGGCTCAAAAGGAAACTTGTGATTCAGCCAATGGATTGCCCATCACCGATGGAAAGATATTTAGGATGGGGCAGGTGTCACCTAGCATGATTTTCCATCTTCCTTCTCCTATTCCTACCATGTTAACATGTCAGGGAGCCAGTGACCATGAATCCAGAGTAATTTGGGGAAATGCCAATTCAGTCACTCTGTGTGTCTTGTTCTAGGTGGTTTGCTCCCAATACCGCAGTGAGGCCAGATGCCTTCTAGGGAAACCAAAGCCAGTTGGTTTTTCTCTGTTTTATAAGCCCAAGCAATATGCCCTCCCTTAACCTTCCTTCCATAGTAGAGACCTCTCAGAACCTCCAGGAGGGATACAGGAGAAAGGAGAGCATGAGGGCATTGCAGGGAAATGAAGAGTTAACCTGGG
Source organism: Bison bison bison (assembly GCF_000754665.1). Lineage (NCBI taxonomy): Eukaryota > Metazoa > Chordata > Mammalia > Artiodactyla > Bovidae > Bison > Bison bison. The sequence continues at coordinate 2,299,650 of NW_011494635.1, read as the reverse complement.
CTTCCCAGGTGATGCTAGTGGTAAAGAACCCACCTGTCAATGCAGGAGACATGAGAGACATGGGTTCAATCCCTGGGTGGGAAAAATCCCTGGTGGAGGGAATGGCTTCCCACTCCAGTATTCTTGCCTGGAGAATCCCATGGACAGAGGAGCCTGGTGGGCTACAATCCACAGGGTCGCAAAGAGTCAGACACAAATGAAGTGGCTTAGCATGCACAAAGAGTTAACCCAAAGAGCACCCACTGTGATGAGGGCCAAGCACCATACCTACCAGCCTGGCCCCTCCTAAACACAAGACTCAACCTAGATCTTCCACTGCCTAGTGGCTTCCCTCTAAGAGAGAGATCCCAGGAGAAAAACCCTCCAACCAGAAACCAAAGAATTAGACTTAACTCACACTTAAAATGCAATACCTCCCTCAGTTCAGCTCAGTTGAGTCGCTCAGTTGTGTCCGACTCTGCGACCCCATGAACCGCAGCACACCAGGCCTCCCTGTTCATCACCAACTCCTGGAGTCCACCCAAACCCATGTCCATTGTGTCGGTGATGCCATCCAACCATCTCATCCTCTGTTGACCCCTTCTCCTCCTGCCCTCAATCTTTCCCAGCATCAGGGTCTTTTCAAATGAGTCAGCTCTTCACATCAGGTGGCCAAAGTATTGGAGTTTCAGCTTCAACATCAGTCCCTCCAATGAACATGTAGGATGGACTGGTTGGATCTCCTTGCAGTCCAAGGGACTCTCAAGAGTCTTCTCCAACACCACAGTTCAAAAGCATCAATTCTTTGGCACTCAGCTTTCTTTATAGTCCAACTCTCACATCCATACATGACTACTGGAAAAGCCATAGCCTTGACCAGACGGACCTTTGTTGGCAAAGTAATGTCTCTGCTTTGTAATATGCTGTCTAGGTTGGTCGTAACTTTCCTTCCAAAGAGTAAGCATCTTAATTTCATGGCTGCAATCACCATCTGCAGTGATTTTGGAGCCCCAAAAAATAAAGTCTGACACTGTTTCCACTGTTTCCCCATCTATTTGCCATGAAGTGATGGGACCAGATGCCATCATCTTCATTTTCTGAATGTTGAGCTTTTTTTTTTTTCCCCACGCCCTGAATGTTGAGCTTTAAGCCAACTTTTTCACTGTCCTCTTTCACTTTCGTCAAGAGGCTCTTTAGTTCTTCTTCACTTTCTGCCATAAGGGTGGTGTCATCTGCATATCTGGGGTTATTGGTATTTCTCTGGGCACTCTTGATTCCAGCTCGTGCTTCCTCCAGCCTGCATTTCTCACCTTTTCCTGGAATGCAACTGAACCCACGTGTGTCCGTTGTTTATTTAGTCCCGAATGCCACCGATAGAATGGGCCACGAATCAAAGAGAAAGAAAACATACAAGGGGGGGGGAATAAATTAAAAGGGAATGATGAGGGAAAAAAATAAGGAACTTCTCTTTTGGGTAAAGAAACACTCTATGGAATTTCCACAGCTGTCACTCGGTGACAAAATGTTGTGTCATGACCTCATGGTCAAGAACATGGCTTCTGGGGTCAGATAGACCTGGAATGGAATCTCAAATATTCTATAACCAGAGCAAATTATAATGATGGTAACAGAAGCAAGAAGGTACCAGGCGTCTACCAACACACCAGGCACTAGCAGATCCCCTTTACCACACACGGTCTCAGCTCATCCTCACAACAAACTCAGAATAGTTCTATTATGAGCTCCATTTTACATGGCCAGGAGATGAGGTTCCAAGAGGCTGAGTAATCTGTGGAGGTCATAAGAAAGAGGGGAGACTCAGGCCAGGCACTCTGACTCCAGGGTCTCTGTGTTTCCAGCCTCCTTAAACGTCGGTTTCCTTATATTTAAAATTAAGGTAAAAAGTGGTGCTCCTTACCTGATGTGGTTAGTTTGAGAATTAAATCAAACAATACACATAAAGGACCTTAGCACACTGCCAGGGACATAGCAAACGTTCAATAAAATATATGCTGTTAGGATCCAAACCCCTACACTAGCCAGACATTAAATAGTTAACTATTCACAATGACCCAAAATTACAGTAGATTTCTACTTCATAGTTCTCATCATTCTCTTTTAAGTATTAACCCACTCTTAAGAATAGCTTTCCCCAAATTTGCATGGCTCTTGACATCCAATATCCTTATTGGGAAAGAAGGCAACCAGGTGGCCTTAAAAATGCCCCCTGGCCTCCTAATTCGATCAGAAAATCAATACAGAGATCAACATTGTTCCAAAGTACACTGAAAGGCTAGGTTTACTCTAAGATGATGATAGAATTAGAGATCTGTGTAGTCAGTCCTCACAGGCCCTCCAAATTCAAACCAAGTTCCTGGATCTTCCTCCCACCTACAAACAACTGGATAATTATATGGACTTCAAACAACTGTATCCTGGTCCCATGTATTTCTCTTATCATAACTGCATCTGATGTCCAGTTCAAAAGTCCAAGCTATAACAATGAGTATTTAACAGGAGCACCAAAGAATTGATGCTTTTGAACTGTGGTGCTGGAGAAAACTCTTGACAGTCCCTTTGGACTGCAAGGAGGTCAAATTAGTCAATCCTTAAGGAAATCAGTCCTGAATATGCATTGGAAGGACTGATGCTAAAGCTGAAACTCCAATAGTTTGGCCACCTGATGCAAAGAGCCAGCTCACTGGAAAAGACCCTGATGCTGGGAAAGATTGAGGACAGAAGAAGGGGACAACAGAGGATGAGATGGTTGGATGGCATCACTGATTCAATGGACATGAGTTTGAGCAAGCTCCAGGAGATGGTGAAGAACAGGGAAGCCTGGCGTGCTTCAGTCCATGGGGTTGCAAAGAGTCAGACACTACTTAGCGTCTGAACAACAGCAATAACATTTACCAGGAATGCCACAGTGAGAGGCCAGGTTGTTGCTAGGAAACAGGAAAGGCAAGATTTGTAGAGGAGGACACAGCATTGCGTGGCATCACATGGCTGCAGCTGCTCAGAAACTTAGCTCAAGATTTTTCACAAACACTCCTGGATCTTGGGGAGCAACTGCCAACATCAGTTAATCAGAGGATGTGATGGGTGATTTTATGTGTCCACTTGACTGGGCCATGAAATCCAGACATGTGGCC
>NW_011494635.1:2290721-2296419 GCF_000754665.1 Bison bison bison | reverse complement strand
GTTCCTGGGAGGGTGCTTTTGAATGAGATGAACACTAAAACAGCAGAATCTGGGTAAAATAGGTTGCGCTCCATAGCATGGGTAGGCCTCATCTAATCAGTTGAAGATCTGAACAGAATGAAAGCTGTGTCTCCCCGCCATGAAACAAGAAGGACTTCTCCAGCCTGACAGTCTTCAGACTTGAACTTCAGCATCAGCTCTTCCTAGATCAAAACTGGCCAGCCCACCCTGTCAGCCTCTATAACCACGTGAGGAATTCCTTGAAAATCAATGTTTCCTTTTGTTGTGTTTTAATGGTGATACATCTAATTGAGGTACATTCAACATATTAGTTGCTTTTACCTTGTGACATGTTTGGACTTCCTGGAAATGTAGAACTGGAGCTTTTTTTTGTTGGTGATGAACCATTCATTGTTAGTCAGAAATATACACAGATGTCTTCCATGATAACTTGGGTTGCCTAAAGGTTCATGATCTCCCCCAAGTTTCTCAGCATTTTCTCTGCCTGATTTTTCCCTCAGACATTCTAGTGCATCACTGTGCACTGTACAATCTGTATAACTTGAGCATCAAAAGAATAGTGTTAATTGCTTATAACAAATTAAAATGTTCACTCCATAAGTCCATTATGGGGGCTGAGGGAAAGGAAACTTCTTTACAGAAAAATGCCAACAAGTACATGTAGAAGGAGAAATAGAACTCATGCAACAGATGCTAAAAACCACTGGATGAAAAGTTATTGAGGATTATGGGGAATGTTTACACAGTGACAAAGAGTTTTGAAACAATGCCAGAGTATCACTCCCCACTTGTCAATTCACATGGGACAATATAGTGATCACCACCTTAACCAAGTGATCAAACTCAGTTTCACTAATATAGGGACCTGATTTGCTTCGTAATGAGATGCAATGTGACATACCACCCACATGACATCCCCAACCATAAATGTGAATCGTGGACCTAATCCAGACTCTAGATCTAACATCCAGTTTGTGGCTGTTCAAGGAACAGAGGAACAAAGGAAAGGACACCAGGAGAAAATAGCCTGGCAAATCCAGGATGAGGGAGAGGGATTCCACAAGTCATCTGGGTTCTCAAAAGCCAAAACTGGAATGCAGGGAAAGAAGGGAAACCATGAAGATTGTTGTAAATTAAAAGAATGAGAATATAAAAGACTAAAATTACAAATATCAAATGCAGCATGTGAACCTTAAACAGGTCCTGGTTCTGGGGGGATAAAATGAACTGGCTATAAAAATACACTTTGTTTTGGATGAAATTTGAATAAGGAAGAAATATCAGATAAATTATGGAATCATTGCTAATTTTCTAAAGCCCAGTAATGATATTGTGATTATGTTGAAGAATGTCTTTTCTTACAAGATATATACTGAAATGTCTAATGGAGAAGTATTGTGGTAGCTACAACCTTCATTCCAAATAGTTCTACCAGAAGGAAATGCATTTATATAGAGTGATGAGCTTAAGTGGCAAAATGTAAATTATTGTTGAATCCAAGTAGAGGGTATACAAAGGTTCACTCTATTATTCTTTCAATGTTGTGTGTGTGTGTGTGTGTGTGTATGAGAAAACACTCAGAATAAAAGTTGGGAAAGTTAAAAAAGACAACTCTGAGGATCACTGGTCTCGTGCACATTCCATCCTCTCCTACTTTTCTTGCCCCAATGAAAAAGGAGATACATTTGATGTTTTGAATGGCTTTTTTGAGATGTAGTTTCACATACCACACAATTCAACCAATTTAATGTGCACAATCCAATGATTTTTAGTTATAGTCACTGAGTTGTCTGACCAACACCCCCATCATTCATAGAACATTTTCATTACCCGCCCCAAGAACCCACCCCTTATTCATCACTCCCCAGTCTCCTCATGCTACCCGACCCTAGCCTTAGGCAACCACTAGTTTAGCTTCTGTCTAGATGAATTTGACTCTTACTTTTTGAGGATCTGACACATGGTATCCAACGTCTTGGCTGCTTTCAATGCTTTAACACAATGGTCTATATCCACTGTGTTTGCTCATGCTTGGTTCTGTATAGGACATGAGGGGGAGTTGGTATCATTTCCAGCCTCTGATGGCCCAAGAACCTCATCAGACCATGACTTCTGGCTCTACAGAGGGAAGTTCTTGAGGGAAAGAAACGGGTCTGCTTTCAAATAAAGTGGACTGGGATTTCATGTCAGATGAACTCAGTTGATACTTTCTCTGGCTGAGGATCCATCTGCAGTCTCCTGCACACCCTATTTTGCACAATGATGATATTTGCAAATGCACCAAGCTTCCTGACAGCCCCCCATTGTCAGGGGTAGTGGACACGGACTTTCCTCCGAGTCCATCTCAGCTCTCACCTTCATGGAGCTACCCTGCTCACCATGCAGGATGCTGACATAAAGTATAAACAAGACACCTGCCTTCCTAGACTGTCTAGACTTGGTAGCAGACGAAGCAGCTCTAAGGGGCAAGGAACTCTCTCTGAGGGAGCCACTGTGTAGTTCTTCTCAAGACAATGCAATTATATCCTTCCTGGCTGGGTTCAAAGCACTATAAGGTTTTTGCTTTGGTTGATTTTTACTTGTAAGCACCAGGAACTGTTCATTCCCAGAGCATCATCTGGCAACTGATGATGCCTTTGGGGAACACTGTAGAGGAAGGTTTTTTTCCAGTGAATAAGTCCAAGAATTCTGAGTCCGTGGGTAGAACAGGAATGTCTCTGAAGTAGTAACAACATAAAAACACAATGGAACTAAGAAAAGACACAGTATGAAATCTGTTTAGGGCTGAGGACAATTAAGTCTGCCAAGTTCCGTACTGGGTTGCTAGTTAAGCCCAAGGAGAGAATGCATGGGTTTACCTCAACAGTTGTATTTTATTACAACCCTGCTCCCCACTGCATTTCCTTTGTAATGGATTTTTATTATCAATTGCCTAGTTCATGCCCCAGTACATGTGCTATTTTTAATGAGTTTTCCCCCAAAAGGGAATCATATAAAGACTGATGTGATGTACCCTCTGCTTCATGTCTCTCAGTTTTCCACCCGAGGCCACCAAACACTGGCTTTCCAAGCTCATTGTCTGTGTCCCTGTTCACTACATAGTGGTTATCAGAAAGAAGAACAAGGGAAAAACACACAAGCCTCTTGTTAGACAAAGATGCCCCTCCTGTGAAGACTACAGACATGAAGGAAACCCCCTCATCCAGTTTCAGGTGTGAAGCAGTATTTTCACCCAAAGAAGTGACTTACCAGGATCACAGTTTACACTAGGAGGTGACATAAACCCAAAAACACACTCCAGATTTTGTTTTGAACCATAAAGACTTAAAATCCAAGGAAAAAAAAAAAAAGAAATGGAGCAGTAATTTTCCAAGATTAACAACTCCTGCAGGCTTGAGTGAAGCCCCAGAGTTCTCTGTGGTAACTAAAGGTTTCTGGGAGCTCACTGTAAGGCCCGGGAGAGCCAGTGCGGAGAGGCTTTGTAGTGCTTAGTGTTGAAGGTTAAGAGGTTCATTTGACAGCTCTTCTTTGCACCTGTTGCATGGGTTCCTCCCGCTCCTTCACCCCACATCGCTTCTCCCCTTCTCTCCCACCCCTGTCAACAGCATCATTTTTCTACCCTTAACTGCCACTAAGGACAGTTATCCAGTGAATACGGACCCAAGGTAACTTGTAATAGTGAAGTCAAATGCTTATGTTTTTCCCTGCAGTAGGGCAACATTTTTCATCTCTGATTTTCCTTGGCCAAATGGAGGATGTCATTCAGGGAACCCCAGGTGTTTTGAAGATGAAAAGGAAGGTAGGGGGCCCAGCGCAGTGCTTATTAACCACAGAGAGAATTTGGTTCCCTTCAAGAAATAGCAAAGTAATGGCACAGGAGAGATGATGACTCTTAATGAATTCATGTGAGTAAAGTGTGAGGTGACCAGTTTGGGGACGTGCAGTCCAGAGGCCACCTTCTGGAGGAGAAAAACGAAACAATTGTTTTCTATTACTGCACCGTATTGACCTCCCTTTCCGGAATCACACGGGGCCACTTTGATTTCATGTCCAATGCAGAATTGCCTCTGTCTGAGTGCTTCGCCTGCCACTTAATTTAAATAAGGCGGCTGACGTGACACTGCAGTCCACAGTCAGGCCTGAGGCAGGACTAATCTCAGGTGCTCCTTCAGTCAGTGGACTGTTCCACTTTCATCTCTGCCTCCTCAAAAACATCCTGCCTAGGGGGTCAGGAGACCCCACCCCCACCCCCAAATCCCACCGACCTGCAGGGCCCGAACATCTTCAGCTTTCAAACACTACCTCTCCTGTTCAGACTAAAGTGCCACCGGAGGTATCAACCGTCTGGAAAATAAAACAGCCTCCCAGGCCAGATTGAAAAAAAAAAAAAAAATAGGAGCTGAAAGCTACAGAAATCAACTCCAGAGGCGGCGTCTAACCCTGGACAGGTGGCACCTTGGCACCAATGCATTGCAATCACTTTCTTCCTGAGCTGCAGGGCTGAACCCCTCTCCCAGAAAGACCTACACCCCTCAATCTGGAGCGGGGAGTGCGCTGGGGGGAGGAGCCAGGAGCCTGGGGCTAGAGGTCTGTGCCCCCCCGCCGAGCCGTGCTCTCGGCCTTGGATCCGCTATCTAGTGTAAACGCGGTTTCACACATAAATTACGTGCCACATCTGGCCCTACGGTTTTATGGCGTCTTAGCGACCGAGCAATTTATAGATGGCGACCTTGTTAGGCAGCAGCCCGGGCTCGCCTGGAGCTGAGGGGTCCGAGACCACGCTGGGGACGGAGGAGGGGCAAGGGAGAGGCGAGGCCTGGGGTCTCAGGTCTCCGTCTTCTAGGGGCCGCTCCGGAGAGGGACCACCCGCCTGTTTGGGGATGGGGGTCGCAGCAAGGTGGCAGCCCCCCTCCTTCCAAGCCGGCCATGTGGCAGCTGAAAGAGCCATCGAAGCCCAAGTGTGTTTGCGCTCATACCCAATTTATTACCGCTGAACATATGGCCAATATTTTGACTCACGTCAGTCGGGCAAGGAAAACAAACAGAGCGCGCGGCGCTGGGGAGCGGCCCCCTCCGCTGGGGCTGCGCGGCGGCCGCGGGGCCGAAGCCCGGAGGGTGGGGCCGCCGGGCCAGGAGCCGGAGCCGGGAGGGGGAGCGCTCGCCGCGCCAGTGCCCGTGCGCCCGCGGCTCTGCAGCCGCCCGAGGCTTGGGATAAAGAGCGGCCGGGGATCCGCGTGCTCTGCTGGCCGGGGCTCCGGGCGCAGCTCCAGGTGAGCCTTCCGCTCGCGCGTGGTCCGGGGTGGTCGGGATCTCGGGGTGCGCTGCTGCTCGAGGAGCCGTGGGTCGCCCCCCCCGCCCCCAGCTGTCGCGCCAGCAGCCAGCGCGGGCCTCCGCCGCCGCCGGGGACCCGAACGCCTCGGGGTCGGGACCCTGACGCGCGGGCCCGGGGGGGTCTCGGGGTCCCACGCACAACTGCCTGAGCGGCCCCCTCTCGCGATTCTCGCCTCGGCTCGGGGGTGGGGGGTGTCGGGAAGCAGCAGGTGGCCAAGTGCCGGGCGTCTCGGGTCCTTCGCCGGCTCCGCGGGTCACGAGGGGGGCGCTGGGGAGGGACTGAGCCCCGCCCGCCGCGCCCCCCGGGAGGGAAAAGTTTTACCTGCCGCCGAGGCCAGGTGTTCCG
>NW_011494635.1:2287329-2290293 GCF_000754665.1 Bison bison bison | reverse complement strand
TGGGCCACGGGGTGGGGTGGGGGGTGAGGAGGAAGAGAGTGAGGGGCGGGAGTCACCAGCAGGAAGGACTAGGAATGGGGGACCGAGCAGGGGTCAGGGGGGGTCTTCGCGGAGGCGGCTCCAGCCAGGACTTTGAGGGGTCGCGCCAGGCGCCAGACAGTTCTCGTTTGTGTCAGTAGAGATCGCCAGAGGATCAGAAATGCGCCTCAGTGGGCTCTGCTGAGGCCCTGGTCTCCTAGGGGCGCCCCCTCTGCGCCCCCCTGCGAACCCCTCCCCAAACACACACACACCGTGAGGAGGCCCTTTAGCGCGCCTCTCGCACGTTCTCGATCTCGGTGGCGCTCGGGGATGGAAAGGGGGCGTTGCATCCAGCGGATGTCTGTGGACCTCGGGGGCTCAGACTGGTGAAATGAGAGAGCCCCAGGAATCCCTTCTCTCTGGTGCCGGAGGGCCCTCGAGAGTTGGTTCTCCGCTTTCCAGGCCGAGCTCGCAGGCTCTGCGCTGGCTGGAAGCGCGGCCTCCCCGCGCCGGCGAGGGCAACAAGGCGCCGAGCCTTCAGCCCAGCTCCAAGTGCCGAGTACTAACCCGTTTGGAGAGGCCGCTGGCTTTTCGAAGTCTTCTGGGAATGATTTTGTCACGTGTTAAGAAGTAAATTCAGATAAGAACGTGCTTTCGGCGTCGTGTTTTCTAGAGAAACCCAAATCTCCTGCATTGAAATCACCCTTATGGCGGGGGGAGGTCGAGCTTGGCTGGAAGAACGTTCCTGAAGGCAACACTGACGCTGCGTAATCTCATTGTAACATATTTAATCATTAGAGAAGCGCGAACGAATAGAGCAAAGGGGTGAGCCCGGGGGGACGTGGCGTTTGGTTCCCCAATAAACCGGTGACAATGGATTGGCTGAGATGGGCTCATTTGGCCTAAAGGGGGCTTAGAGCTACGTTTTTACAGAAAATATTGGAGGAAGGCCCGTTCCATTTTGCAGCGCGCCCCGAGCCACATTTCCTGTTCAATTTAACATCCATGAAAGTTAAACGGCTTTTCTCGCCTTTTATTTTATTGGATGCATTTTCAAAGATCTCATTAAAGCACATTTATCAAAGTCCTAACATATGTCCGCCGGGTCTTACGCCCACACAATGAGGCTGATTAATAGAAAGAGAAATCCTAATTTCTATTACAGTTTATGTCCTCGGGAAATATCTGCTTTTTTTTTTTTTTTTCTGAGGCAGATAATTGGGAAAGTGATGTATTTCACCTTGTAGAAGAGGGTGGAGGAAGGGGTCAGCTCTAGCCGATACCTGCACCCTACACCCACGATTAATTGCAGGAGGGACTCCAGGCTCTAGGTCCCAAAGATCAGCTCTCTCCGGATCTTTATAGAGTTCTTGGGGCTCCAGGAAGAGGTAGGGAGGGGGGTTCAGATATAGAATCTGAGCCCTGTCTCTGGGCCTAGAAAATTTCTCTGCCCAACATCTTCGTGAAAGGACTGCCCTGGAAGGCGCCCTCATTCTTCCCCTCCTGTGGTACGAGTTAACACAATATAGATCAAAGAAAGAAAAAAACTTCACCTTTGACTTGAACCCAAAGTGGACTCAGATTTCCTTTCCTTCACACTAGTCCCTGCTTTCTGGTCCCTCTGTCCAATGACTGTGGGTCTCTCCTACCAGAGATTAGCACCTGTCCTGATCTGGCCTCACTGACAGGGCCGTAGTGCCCCCCAACCTCCTATCCCACGCCTTATCCCACACCCTCACCTCCACCCACACACCCCACGCCTACCTTCACCACCCCCACCCCCGCAGGCTGCAGGGACTTCCAGGGACCTTGCTTCCTTCTCCAGGGGCAGAAGGTGACACCAGTTGGTGCTAGGACCCAGTGCAGATGAGCCTACTTTTCAGTTTTCTGGTTGGGAAAGGTCCTGCTTGGGGTTGGTACCCTGGGGCCGCACTCCTGGACTTCTATCCTCTGGCGGCCAGAGCTGACACCCCTGCTCTCTGCAGCACCCCCCACCCCCGGCCCCATTCCCCTACCTGGAGTGGAAGCCACCACAAGCGACCTTGGAGGAATGCCTCTTAAAGGTGGGCATCTTGGTCGCCAGGCTTGGGAACCAGGTTGGAAGGTATTTCCCGTCCCCACTGATTTTGAGTGCACACCATGCTCTGAGTCTCCAACCTGAGCTAAAATAAACCTCACCCCTCCCACAAAACCTTTGTGTCCCTGCAGCTAATCCTGTGAGGTGGGAAGGAAGGTGCCACGCGCTTTGTTTCTGGAGTGAATGTAGACAAACACTTAGCACCTTGGCGCTAACCAGACAATAATCCACTTGAAGGCTGTTATCTGAGATGGGATGTGCCAGGTGCCGGAGAGATCAGCCACGTACTGTACCAGAGACAGTTTCTTTCAACGTCTTTTCATTCCAAAAAAAGAAAAGTCAAATTAGTGTTTACAAATAATGGGAAAGACCTTGTATTTTTAATGACTGGACGGGCTTTTGTGGACTGGGTAGGGCGAGGGGTGCAGCCTGGAGCTTCAAGGCTTTGGGGTCCTCAAGGTCGCCCTCCCTTTTTAGAGTAGGACTTCAAGGTACCCCCCACCCCGGACTTTTTCTGCCCTGAACTCCTCTGGAGGAGGCACCTACCCAACAAGCTCTCACCAGCCTGAAAAGGGTAGGAGGAGTGCAGAGCACCTCCCAAGAGACCTTCAAGCCAAGAGGCTGTAGGCGAGAGGGAAGCACTCGGAGTCAGGGCACTGGGTGCTGCCCTGCCCACCTCGTCCAGGCACACCAAGCCAAGCTCCCACACGTGGGTGTGACCAGGTCTCACTTCACTTTCCCAGAGGACCTTCCCGTCTTGGTTTGCGGCTGTTCAGAGTGCACCCCTCCCCCAACAGGGGGCGTTCAGCCGTGCACAGTGCAGGCACAGGGCGCTGGGGGTCAGGGCGCGCCAGGGTGGCCCCCCCCCC
>NW_011494635.1:2284440-2287229 GCF_000754665.1 Bison bison bison | reverse complement strand
CAGAAAAGGCGCTTGTGTTTGAGCTACCTGGGAAAGTAAACAGGTAAACACTGGGCCGACTTGGAGGACCACTTGTCCTGGAGTGGGGACACTTAGCCTGTGTACATTTGCCTCCTGCCCGGGCCTCCAGCGGTGGTTCAGCTCCCCACGTGCCCTCTGCAGCCCCTGCCCCTCCATCCCTCCGACACTGGAGCTGAGCGGCCTGAGAAGTCTCCTAAGAAGATGCCTTCCAGCGTCCAGGGAGAAAGATCCTCTCCGTTCACTCCCCCCGCCTCCCCTTGGAGCCTGTAACACCCTTTGAGCAAGGGGAGGCAGAACTCAAGATGTGTAAGGAAGTTGGAGCCCCAACACCCAAGCCTAATGACCCAGGGTGGGGGGCCTCTGGCTGCTCAGGTGACCCTGCAGGGGTCCGAGGTGGTGGTCGCACACCAGAGAGCTAAGCCGTGTCCCCCTCTGGCCCAGGACAGCTGCCATCAATCTTCCAGCACCTCTCAGTTTCTCCCCAAGTTTGCAGCAGACGGCCCAAGGCTGAACAGCTCAGGAGCTTCCCCAGAAAGCGTGGCAGAAACCAGAGCCCAAACCCAAACAAGAGGGGACCCAGGACACAGTCCCCTCCTGGGTGTGCGTGACGGCACCCAGAAAGAAGGTACTCAAGAATCCCAGGATGGGGAGACCAGCACATCCAAGCAGAGCTGGTTGACCAGAGGACCTAGGATGTTCAGAGCTGACTAAGTGGAAAGATGGGGGTATTTGTGAGGACTCTGAAAGGGCCAGGGGCGCGGGGTTCGGCCTTCTGGGTGGTCTGTATCCCACCAGGCAGGAGACTCCTGGCTCAAAAATTCCGGGCTGTGCTGCTCCCAGCGAGACCCCTTGGGGAACCCTTCGGATGCAATCACCTGTCTAATTTCTGGACAGAGGTGTGGTTTAGTGCCTGGCGCCCCGCTCTTCAGGCTGCAGGAGATCCGAGAGACCCTGGGCATCAGACCTGTCCCCCGGCCGCCAGCTGCTCCCCAGCCGGCCTCCCAGCATCCGCAGGCCACTCCTGGGGGACTTGAATTTTATGATCTTCCTCTAACTAGCTGAGTTTCTCCCCTTCAATTACAGGCCTCCCAGCGGTCTCCCTGGGCCTTTTCAATTGCAAATGTCAGTGCTTTGGAAGCGGACGCGGGAACCGCACGGGCAACGGAGCGCTGGGCAAAATGGATTCGCGAGGTCCCTGGAGGGAGACACTGAGCGCAGCGGCTGGGGCAGGAAAAACTACCAGGGGTGAGGGTGGAGCGGGGAGCAGAGACCCAGACCGCGCCCTGTGCAGGCTGGAGTTTGGGCCCCCCCACCCCCGCAAAAGCTGCAGAAAGGGGCCCCTGAGACCCGAGCTGTGGGAGAACTCCCCCTATTGAGGCCGAGGGGCCTGGGCTGGCGGGGACGGGGGGACCCTCTCCGTGAACTGGGCCCAGGGTCCCGAGGTGAGGTGAGGAGGCCTTGTTTCTCAGGGTGCTGCCCGTCAGTGCTCCTTCTCCAGGATCAATTTCCAGGAAGGTGGTCTCCCAGGTGCTCTGTGCTCTGTGTAGACCTGTGGGGTGGGCCCAGGGAGGGGACATGATCCACAGTGGCAGCGCTGATGGGATCCTGGGAGAGGCCACCGTAAGGACGGAAGGGAGAAGTTAGAAGCGAAGTGGAACTAGGTGGTTCCCAAGTGAGGGACTGAGCAGGCTGGGTGCGGGGGGCGGGGCAGGGTGGGGGTGGGGGTGGTGGTGTCTGGGGGCACCCCTCCCAAAGATGGTTCAGGACATAAGCCAAAGGGACACACTTCTTGCCAAAAGGGACATTTCTCACCCAACCCAGCAGTTGGCCTGGCCCAACCAGACTCGTTTCTGACCTTCCTGATGCTTAACCTGGTCCCGAAGAGACAACCCCCCTCCCCTTAGGACAGATGAAGCCAAGGAAGGGTCAGGACGATTTTTTTCTGCAAAGCTTGGGTTGAGGAACTTTCCCTCGCCAGTTATTTATTTAGCAGCTGAGTAACAATGGCCGGGGCAGGCCCAGGAGCCCTTGTTTCCAAACTCTGGGCCTCCCCGACGCCTGCAGACCCAACTTCCCTCCTCTGACTGGACGGGGCAGGGAGCTCCCGAGTGAGGGGGGAGGGGAGGCAAGGCGTGGGTAGGCTGGGAAAGGCAGACTGGAGAGAGAAAGGGGGGAAAAAGCACGAAAAGTAATGGGTTCGAGGAACAGGATTCAAACCAGTTTCTAATTCCTACGGGGGCGGGGGAGAAGAAAGGAGAAAGGGAAAAGTAGGAGGAAAAAGAGGAATGGGGAGCGTCGACATGAAGGGGTTTCCTTAATATTGTGGACGGATTCAGAAATGAATGAAGAGATAGTCCATTGAAAAGGGTTGAATGCCATGACAACTAGGAACAACCTTAGATTTATTCCAAACAGTTAGGACACATTGAAAGAGAGCGTCAATCATGTATTATTTCGCCACTGAAATAAATGCAAAAACCGAGCCGGGACAAAGGCTTCCAACGGGAGCGGGACATTTGTCTACATTTCGCTCATTGTCCGCAGCTTAGCAATCGGTTTGTATTTGTGTTTGCCCGGGTCCGACCACCCAGGACGCGCCGACGAGGGGCTCGCTCTAACCTGGGGCATTGTCACCCACGTCACATACTGGGGGCGAGGCAGCGAGGGCTGCAGAAAGCCGCCGAGCGGCTCAGGGAGAGGCGCCCTCGCCGGGGCGCTGGCCAACTCGGGGGCGCCAGGGCGCGGAGGCCGCAGCTGCGCACGGGGAG
>NW_011494635.1:2282293-2284168 GCF_000754665.1 Bison bison bison | reverse complement strand
AAATACAAAACTGGAAGGAGGAGCGGGGCTGCGGCGAGGACTTTTCCTCGCCGGCCCCGGACAGAAGGTGCCTTCCCGGGAAAGGTCAGGTCCAACCTCACGCAAGCTGGGAGCCTGCGGCGTGTCCTCGCAACACGCCCCTGAGGCATCCGAAAGGACTCTCTGCGGAGAAGAAAACTCCACAGAGAAATCAGCAGCACCTCCCGCCCTGCGACCCCCTCCTCCGCCGTTTTGGGGTCCTCGCCCCCCTGGAGACCGCGCCCGCGCCCCGCCACCCCTCCCCTCTCTCCGCCCCCGCTGGAGGCTGCAGAGGGAGGCATAATAGGGGGCAGGGAGGGCGCGGGGCCGTCTGCCCTTCCCTCCACACGGAGGGCGCGGCCCGCGGGCCCGGAGGTGGTGGGGCCGGGGCCGATCGAGGCTCGGGGAAGACGTCCCAACTCCCCCTTCCCCCGCCCCTCCCCGGGCGTCCGCACAGCGCCAAGAGAACGGTGCTGTCCTGCTGGGCTGCAAGGAGCTGGAGGGGGAGAGGGGAGGCGGGGAGACGGAAATAAATGTCTTTAGCAAATAAAGGGTGGCGGGCCGGGGTGGGGGGGAGTTGTGCGGGTGTCGCTGGGTGGTGGCTCCGGTCGGCCTCGAGCCGATCCTTCTCCTGGATTTCGGGCTCTTTCGGCGTTAACTAGAATCAATTACTTGCCTTGTCATTTCTGGTACTCATCCTTAAGCCTCAACCAAAATATTGACCTAGGAGGCTTACAGAAGTTGGGCTCTTGCCATTTGAACCGGATCTTGTTTAGGGAACCGCCAGCGATGGGAAGGAGAGATTTCCGCGACTCAGCCTGCGCCCCCTCCCCCTTTTCCAAAGGCGCCACAAATCGCCAATTTTCCGGCTTGCTGGGGGCGGGCGCGCGGGGGCGGGGAGGCAGGAACCCTTGAATGTTAAGGAGGACTTTTTTTTTCTTTTCCCTCCTCCTCCTCCGGCTTTCTGTTTTGTTTTCTTTCCTCCTCCCTCGCTTTTTTTTTTTTTTTTTAAAGATGCAATTTGTTAAAACGGCCCTTTCAAGTGTGTGGAGTCGCGAGCGACGCGGTGGTCCTTTGTATGTAAATACTGGGTTAAAAAAAAAAAAAAAAAAAAAAGGCTTGCCCAGTCTTTGCAATTAATTGACACGTTACACCTCTCATCTTGCTCTAGAGGGCTGTTGGCTGGGAGCGCGGAGCTCCCCAAAACCCACAATTTCACATCTGCAAATACAGTCTTCATCCACTTGACTTCCAAGACCCGCCCACACGTGTCCAACCTTTGGGTTTTAATGTCTCCCCCCTCCTTTTTTTCCACCCTTCTCTCGCTCCCTCTCTCGCTCCCCCTCCCTCCCTCTGTCTCTCTTTCCCTCCCTCTCTTTCTCCCCCCCTTCCCCCCCTCTCCCCAGGTTCGTGAGTGGAGCCCAGCCTTATATGGACTGATCGCTCGGGCAATGGCCCATTTTTTCCTCGCCACCAGCCGCCACCGCGCGCCGAGCGGCCGCCGGAGCTGACGCCGCCTTGGCACCCCTCCTGGAGTTACAAACTCGGGCCCGGCCCGCGGCGCTGGCGCGCAGGCCGCCCGGCACCCCGCGTCCATTTCCGCGTGCCTGTAGAGAAGACACCGACAACGCCTGGGTTTTTTTTCCCCCCTCTCCCCTCTCCGAGAGTTTCTTTCTCTTTCTTAAACATAATAATCTCTCTAATTAAAGCCCCATCCCCCCTCCCCTCCCCCAACCCCTCTCCCCATACCCCCTCCCCCGCCCCTACTGGGAGAGCCACGAATTGATCAAGTGAAGCTACAACTTTGCGGCATAAATTGCGGGGTCCGGGCCATGTCGCTGACCAACACAAAGACGG
>NW_011494635.1:2281050-2282193 GCF_000754665.1 Bison bison bison | reverse complement strand
AAGGACATCTTGGACCTGCCGGACACCAACGATGAGGAGGGCTCGGTGGCCGAAGGGCCGGAGGAGGAGAACGAGGGGCCGGAGCCCGCCAAGAGGGCCGGGCCGCTGGGGCAGGGCGCCCTGGACACAGTGCAGAGCCTGCCCCTGAAGAACCCCTTCTACGACAGCAGCGACAACCCGTACACGCGCTGGCTGGCCAGCACCGAGGGCCTTCAGTACTCGCGTAAGTAGCGCAGCTGGGCTGCCGCGGCTGGTGACCGCAGCCCGGACCGGACGCAGGAAGGGGAAGGGGCCCCGTGAGCCGGATCCCTCACCCTGCGCCCCGGAAAGATGCCTAACGCTTGTTTGGGATGCCCTGTTCTCTTCCCGCCTCGCCAGACGCCCCTGGGATGGGAGTGAGGGGGGGACACTTGGTCTCACGTTCTTTCCAAAGAGAAATTAGGAGGAAGGGGCGGGGGAGGGGAGTACCTCCCAAGGGCCGGTTACAGACGTCAACCGGGACGGACGGCTCGGGCCGTGGCCCCCTCCCCCATTCCGACTGCCGGGAGTGACCAGCCTGGAGCCCGCCAGCCTGCCTCGGGGTACGGGGAGAGGGTGGCCTGGGTATAAATAGCTCACTCTACCCCCCCTCCACGTTTCATAGAGGCTGCTTTGTGCAGTGCGGAGGGTGTCCAGAAAGTCGGAAAGCAGAAACGAAAGCCCCCAAAAACCTGCCTTAAATGGCCGACCCGATCAATGCCGGGATTGTGGGTTTTTTCTTTTAAAAATCTGCCCACGTCTCTCCGGAGAGGAAGCTGCTTAAGGGGGCCGGAGCCCATAACCCGCGGTGATCTCCTCTGCGCGCCACTCCTCCCCCCCCCCCCAAATACGCACCCATCCTGGGGGAACCCCTAGAAACCAGAGCCCCGAGCCCCTACTCCTGCCTCTTCTCTTTCCCCCAGGGGAGCGGGGAGACGCCGACAGTTCCATCCGGTGTGGAGCAGGGCGAGGGTCTGGGCGAAGGCAGCCGGGCCGGCCTGCAGGGCGCACGGGGCAGAGGGCGCGCGGAGGATCCAGGGCGCACGGGGACTACAGGCGTCTGACAGACTTCCCTCTCTTCCAGTGCACGGGCTGGCGGGCGGCGCGGCGCCCCCAGACTCGGGG
>NW_011494635.1:2276692-2280950 GCF_000754665.1 Bison bison bison | reverse complement strand
GGCGCGGCGCCCCAAGACTCGAGTTCCAAGTCCCCGGAGCCATCGGCCGACGAGTCACCGGACAATGACAAGGAGACCCCCGGCGGCGGGGGGGACGCCGGCAAGAAGCGGAAGCGGCGGGTGCTCTTCTCCAAAGCGCAGACCTACGAGCTGGAGCGGCGCTTCCGGCAGCAGCGGTACCTGTCGGCGCCCGAGCGCGAGCACCTGGCCAGCCTTATCCGCCTGACGCCCACGCAGGTGAAGATCTGGTTCCAGAACCACCGCTACAAGATGAAGCGCGCCCGGGCCGAGAAAGGTATGGAGGTGACGCCCTTGCCCTCACCGCGCCGGGTGGCCGTGCCCGTTTTGGTCAGGGACGGCAAGCCGTGCCACGCGCTCAAAGCCCAGGACCTGGCAGCAGCCACCTTCCAGGCGGGCATCCCCTTTTCGGCCTACAGCGCGCAGTCTCTGCAACACATGCAGTACAACGCCCAGTACAGCTCGGCCGGCGCCCCCCAGTACCCGACAGCACACCCCCTGGTCCAGGCCCAGCCGTGGACTTGGTGAGCGCCTGCCCCTCCCAGACTCGAGGCCCCTGGCCCAGGCCCCACCCCGGCGGCAGAGGCGCGGAGGACTCTCGGCCCGTACGGTGGTGATTATATTATTATAATTATTATTATGGAGTCGAGTTGACTCTCGGCTTCGTCGGAGAGGCTCCAAGAGTTGGCCTGCACCTCCTTGGAGAGGCAGTTCCACCCACCCAGCTCCGCCTCACCCCTCTCTCCGTTTGAACCATTGGAGATGGCTGAACCCTAAGCCGTGTTTACAGAATGTTTGCGCAGCTTCGCTTCTCTGCTTCTCCCCGGGGACCTAATGGTCCCAACGTTAACTTCCTCACTCGAGAAGGAGAAAAAGACCCCCCACCCCCGCGCCCTGCTTTTGTGAATTTTGTAAAATACGTTTGTGTGAGTAGCGATATTGTCAGCGTCTTCTTCTAAAGCAAGTGGAAAACACTTTAAAAATATAGAGGATTTTTTTCTCTCTTTTTTTTTATAAGAAAATGCTAAATATTTATGGCCATGTAAACGTTCTGACAACTGGTGGCAGATTTCGCTTTTCGTTGTAAATATCAGTGGTGATTGTTGCCAAAATGACCTTCAGGAAGGGCCGTACTCCTCCGGGCCCAACTCCTTTCTTTGTGGTTTGTTTTGGTTTGCTTCTGTTTGGTTACTCCTGATTTCTTTTCTTTATATATTTTTAAATTTTGTTCAGTGCAAACATTTCTCAAATGTGACAAAAGAAAAACATAATGTAGGCGAGCGAGAAGGCCCCCTGCCCCGTCCTCCGGGGCCTGAGCCCCGGAAATTGGAGTTCAGCGGTTCTGTGCGGTTCCCCAAGAGCGCCGGGCGCTGAAAGCTTTCAATTTTTTTAAATAAGAATTTTAATAAAAATTCTGTGTTTAAAAAAATACAAGCCCGGCCCTCCGGTTCTGTCTTACTTTGTCGCCCCGCGCCGGGCCTGAGGCCTCGGGCAAGGAGCCGGGCCAGGCCGCGGGCCCCGCGCCCCCCAGCATCCTTTGGAGGCCGGGGCACCCGGGGCGCGGCAGAGGCCCCGGGAACAGGCCTCGCCCGGGCGGGCGGGTCAGGCACCGCGCCTCGGCCCTGGGACACCAGACCTTAGGCGGGAGCGCCGGGCCTCGGGCCTGTGAGCGGCCGAGCGGCCGCCCGGGGTCGCCCGGCTTCTCTCGGCCTCGCCCCCTGTCTGCCTCCGGGCGTCTGCGTCCTGGCGCGGGAGGAAGAATGACTTTGGAAAACTCGAAGGCCAGAAGAGCAAACCTTCCCTCGGTTGCCCAAGTCTACGAGTGGCTCCTTCAGCTGGGGAGCTGTTGATGCCACTACACTCGTGACTTTCACTTTGTTGCATTTGATTTAGCTCGTGCGAAGAAGGGGAGGGAGCGCTGAGGTTGAGACCGGTCGTCTTCTCTCCAATCCACAACCCCCTTGCCCGGGGTCGGGAGGTGACCTAAGAGGAGGCTCCCAGACCTGGGCGCGGAGGCCCGGGATGGGTTTCGGGGCGCTTCAGGCTTAGGCTACAAGGAGGGACGCAGGGACCGGGGCGCGGGCGACAGGAGTGTGCGGTGGCCTCGCCAGGCTTCTCGCCAGGCTTCTCGCCCGGGGAGGGCCAGGCAGCGGGAGCCGGAGGCGATCCCTGCTAACCGGAGCCTTCCTTGCATCCCCTCTTTCCGCGTCTCCAGCTGTCTCCCGGGACTGGATGCCGGGCCTCATCCCTTACTAGCATTCGGCTGTGCGCGGTACCCCCCAAGACCAGCTCTCTGGCGTGAAGCTGAGCAAATTGCTCTCTAGAAAGTAGGGGTCTGGGGTGGGGTGGTGCGCCCCGGCCTCCTGGGCTGCGGTGAGGGGAGCGGGAGGTGAGCACACAGCCCAAGTTCGCCCGGGGGAGGGCGCCTCAGTCCTTCCCTCGTTAGAGGTCAGATTCCATCCCACCCTTGTCGCCGGGAGAGCTCCCTGAAGGACGCCGGCGCATACCCGGGGAGCATCGCAGAGGGCCCCGAGGACTCGGGGATAGGGCCTCCTATCTCCTGTTATCTCGCTGATTTCCGAAAACACTCGAGGCTCCGAAGCTCAGAGCCCAGCCAGAGCTGGGAGACACCTCGGGATATTGGAAGTCGGCCCCATTCGGAAACAGTTTTTTTTTTTCTCGAGCTCCACGTCCGTGGCTGGGGGCGGGGGGCGAGGAGGCAGAGCAAAAGGAGCCGGTCCCAGCTGACTTACTCGCTGCCTCTGGTTGATGATCAGATTTAATTCAATATCTAAAGCAAACATGATTATCCGTGTGACCAAATCGGCGCGTCAATAGCACTCAACGCTACCCGCCCGGGACGTGATTACACGCTCTTCCCGCGTTGCGCAGCCACCCCTGGATAATTGAGGGCGCTGGAGTCTTTAGAATATCCTCCTAAATGTCCTTTCTCCTCTCCAGGTTCGACTGGGTTCTTTCAGGTTTTCCTAAATGCTGGAAAGTCTACCTTTGTTCCCCACACTAGCGTGGAAACGTTTGAAGTTTTATATTTTGCTCTTTGAAAAAGCTAGGAGAATTCCCAAATCGTGTGTGCCAATGCCCAGCTTGCCCAGCTACCAACCAACCACTCAACATTCCTCTAGTAACCTCCCTATAACCCCATCCGCCCGCCGGGAAAGAGAGTTCTCAGCCTGTTGGAGTAGGGTTGTCAGGAGACCCGAGGCACAGCCCCAAGACTTGGCTGCTTTTGACTGTTTCAGGACCCAAACTTCTGGAAGCCAAAAATGATCGTAGGCGCCTGCGCCCCGCCCCCGCCAGGCCTCCAGCGAGGAAGGAGGCAGCGTGGAAGGGCCAAGTTCTCGCAGGCTTCCACGTGTGCGCTTTGAGGGCACATTTGGGGCGGTGGCCAGGCCCCGGGCCTGCTGTCTGGGTGTGCGCTCCAGCGGCTCGGAGCCCGGGAGGTGGGCCCGACGCCCGCCTCTCTCTGTCCTCGGGTCCCCACGGAGTCAATAAAAGCGCCCGCAGAGCCTGTGTGGCCCTAACCCCAGCGCCCTGGGAGCGCACCCGGCGCCGGGTTCGCTTCAGCAGTCTATCTTCGCCCAATCTACAGCGGGGCCGCACAAAACGGCACAATGGGAGAGCTGGGAGCCGGGGATGTTAGAGGCGTGCATATTAAAAAGGGACAGAGAAAGGATCGCAGGGGACAGAGAGGGGAAGAGGGAGAAGGGGCCCACCCTCCGTCCCTCCACCCCGCACCATTCAGCGCGCTTATCGCGGGCAGTGAATCCCAGAGTCAGGCAGAAGTCTCCTTGGGGTTTTGTTGGGCCCGTCACTGGGTCCCTTTGTCATCCGCGGGCTCCATGCTGGATTCCATATGGCCAGCTGGGCCAAGGGAGCGCGAGGAGGGACCCGCACAAAACCCAAATTGTGTCCGGCTTTCAAACCCTGTATTGTTGTCTGTGAAAGGAAGACGCATTAAAAATTCGTGCTATATCTATTGGGGAGGAGGCTGGAGGAGGGGGAAACAGCCACCCCTGTCTTTGATGGCCTCAGAGGGCGCTTGCCCCGCCTAGGCCCCGTGACACTCTGAGAGCTGGAGATCTCTTTCTCTGTCTCTGCCTCGGTCCCTCTAGCAAATACTGGCTCTAAGCTGGGGCTCGAGTCTGTGTACGTCCGCGTTCAGGGTCGGGGCTCCTTGCGCGCGCTTTGCGGGCTCCGGGGAGCTCAGCTAGCGGCTAAG
>NW_011494635.1:2275063-2276592 GCF_000754665.1 Bison bison bison | reverse complement strand
GGCTAGGCCTCTCCTGTCTAGGAGCCTGGAGTAGAGGCCAGTGGACCGTGCCAGGCGCAGGAGGACACCGAGGTGCCCAGCGTCGGGAGAAGCGCCGAGGCCACCAGCTTCGCGGCTCTAGGGTAGATGAAGAGCCAGGTCTCTTGTTCCTGAATTGGACGCGTCCTGACGCCTGGGCGCACGGAGCCAGCCCTCCTCGCTCTGCCGTAGAGGGTCAGGGACGCCAAGGGACTCTTTACCCTTGGATATCCGCTGCAGCCGGTCTGAGCCGGCTTTCACCCTGCGGGACCCCTCAGTGACCAACCCCCTGTCATTCAAATTATGCACCGGACCCTCCTGGCATCTCGGTGCTACCACTGGAAACCAGTTTAGAAACTTCTTTAACGACCAGCACCTCCGTGCTGGAGGAGAAAGGGACTTCCTCTTTAATTCTCAATGTCTCCTGCATCGTTGCCTTTGGAAAACGGAAGCAGAGTGGGATTGACTCACCTAAGCACTCCAAAGTTAGTGGGCGGTCAGAGAGCTTTGGGGTCATACCTTGTCCCTAGAGCCAAGTCAGAAATTCTCGTAAGGAGTCCCCAAACAAAAAACGTGTTAGACAAAACGAATTCTTGCTTAGGCTGTGCGCTGTATGGAAATAGAAATAGAATCCATCAAGGTTTCCAGGCGGAAATAACAGCTCATCCAAATTTCAGGCGACCACCCCCTTTGTTTTTCTATTTGCCACAACTGCTGTCATGTTTAGTAGAATCCTCTAACTTGATAAGAGTAGGAACCCCCCATCGCCACACTCCCCACCCCAGCCAAGGAAACAGTCTTTTCCTTACCTATTGACTATTGGGCTTAGTCGAGACCTGGTGTGGATTTCTCCAGCCTTTTCAAGAGCTTGGTCATTGAAAAGCTAATCCAATATTTACCGAGCATAAGGACAGTTCTCAGACGTATTTATTAAGGCCCTACACTAAGTGATACTTGGCCTGAAGACAAGGACTAGGGGAGGGGGTGTCCGGGCGCACCAGATCCAGCCCGGGTGGGGTCTCCGGGGCCCAGAACTTTGGAGATGCCGAGGTTCCTCTCCCGTGCTTAAGTGCCGTGTGGATTAGATATTGTGTTGGCCGGTATTTCAGGAAATATGTACTTGTGGCTTCCTGAGAGGCCGAGCGCAATGACACTCTAAACTGTGTCGATATATCATCTTTTATCCAGGATCTGCAAATAAACCCCTGATCCCCCAGCGCATTATAGCCACCGCTATCTCTCCAAGGAAGCGATCTGAGTTTTATTGCTTTCACCAACGCCCCAATTTTCTCTCTCTCTCACACACACACGCACACGCACACACACACTTTCCTCTCCCATCCATCCTGTATGGTTTTTAAGGACTCAATTTTTTTCCCCCCTTCCTCCCGGGGCATCACTATTAATAAAAAGACGAATAGGCCTCGGCGCCGCCACCCGAGCAAGTCAAGAAATGCAGGCCCGCCGGCCACCAGCCGCGCAGGGAACCCGGAGACGCACGGGCCGGCGTA
>NW_011494635.1:2248337-2274419 GCF_000754665.1 Bison bison bison | reverse complement strand
GTGTCCTAGGAAGGAGAGACCCTCACCTGTCGCTCACCACCGATCGGGGGGCTGCAGCCACTGCCGCTGGTCCTGGATCCCAATCCGGTGCAGGTGCGGCGGGTCGCTCCGGGGGGCGCACGGTGGGCGGTGAGCCCTCCGAGCCGCTGGCCGCTCCGGGGAACGCAAGGTGGGCGATGCAGCCGCGCCGTCCGGCCACCAGAGGGAGACGCCGCGCCGACGCCGGACGCTGGGGTCCGAGCGAGGGAGGCAGGACGGCGCCCCCCACCCCTGTTCAGAGCCGCCCCCGGCGCTGAGGCCCGGGTTGGAGCTCCGGATTCGCCGATGGTAGGAAGGGCGCCGGCCCCTGGGTGTCTCCTGAGAAGCTGGGTGCGGGGGACAGCGGGCTGGGGGCTGGACGGGTACAATGCGGCCACGTCCGCCCGCCGAGCCCAGGGCCCGCAGCTGCAGCGCGTTTGGTTGATTGTCCCGGGAATGCCCGACGTGAAACTGCCTCCTGTCCGAGGAGCGCGAGTCTCCCACACGTGCGTGCCTTTACTTTCTGATACCCCCCCGCCTTCCACACCCGCCGCGAGGGGGGTGGCAAGTCGGGGAGGCGGCAGTGCCCAGGGTGTCCGCGGGGTGGCGCGATTGGATAAGAAAAGGCCGGCGGCGGGCGCCGTCCAGACTGTCAGGGCAGTGGAGCTTGGACACCCGCGGACAGGAGCTGGGTGGGTGAGGCGTCCTTTACGCCAGGGTTGGGGCGTGCGGGTGGGTGTGTCCACTTATTTGGGAGAAGGCAAGAAAGATTGCTCAGGCTTAATTCCAGAAACTTTGACACTTTCTGCCCTTGATTCCAGAAAAGTTAAAACTCTCTGCCCTTGAACTCGGCGCCTGGAGCTGTGATAGAAGAGTTTAAAGGTATATCCACCCAGCCCAAGCACTTTTTCCCTTCCCCGGGCTGCTGACGCCATCCCAGTGTCACCGCCACTCCACAATCAGGATGCAGAACATTTCCATCAATCCCAAAGTGTTCCTTCCTGCTGGGATGTTTCTGAAAGGCTTAGGTGAAAGAAACCACCACCCCTTCCTTTGCTGCTGTTTCACCTTGTAGGGTGAAAAGTGGGAAACCGGGTGCTCTGACCTCAGCCCCATACCAGGAGGTCGTGGCAACCACCGTTTACTGAGTATCCGCTGCTGCCTAGTTCATCTTATGCATCTTATGCTGTTCTTCCTACGTCTTACCTGATCATCACCCCTAACCTGTGCTCCTGCAGATGAGGAAACTAGGTCTCCAAGAAGTACCTACCCCCAGGAACCAGGCAGTGTCCTGGCAAAGAAGTGGTCCAGAGGGTGGAAGGAGGTTTAGCAGGTGCTCTGTGCTACTTCAGGAGAGGGCGGCGGGGTGGGGGTGCCTGGAGGCTCCCTCCTGTTCTGCAGAAGATGGCTGGGAGGCAAGCTCCTCCACAGAGCAGAGTTTGGGGTTTCCAGCCCACAGCCAGCACTCAGGCCCCAGCCCCTTGACTCCCTCAGAGAAGCCAGCACTGCAGCTCCCTCCCTGGGGCCATGCTGGGCCAGCAAGTGCGCCCCAAGAACTGAGGGAGAACAGGCTGGGGGTCCTCCCTCTGAGTCTGTTCTCAGCTCCAGGCCTGTGGCCTGCCATCTCCCCAGGTCTGGTGACACAGTTCCCCTCTGCACACTGCCCCCCCCCAGACTGATGACAATTGCCCTATACAAAGGGCAATTGATTTTCAATTGCCGAAGGATCTTATCTTAGGGTTTCCCTGATAGCTCAGTTGGTAAAGAATCCACCTACGATGTAGGAGACCCCAGTTTGATTCCTGGGTCAGGAAAATCCCCTGGAGAAGGGATAGGCTACCCAGTCCCGTGTTCTTGGGCTTCTCTTGTGGCTCAGCTGGTAAAGAATCCGCTGCAATGTGGGAGACCTGGGTTCCATCCGTGAGCTGGGAAGATCTCCTGGAGAAGGGAAGAGCTACCCACTCCAGTATTCTGGCCTGGAGAATTCCATGGACTGTATAGTCCATGGGGTTGCAAAGAGTCAGGCAGGACTGAGCAACTTTCACTTTCATATTTGTATCTTTAAATGATTATCCATCTTTTACCTGATGTGTGGGAAACGGAAAATAAGTTATGTTCTGTTGGTTCTGGTGCTGGTCTTAACCTAAGAAATTAACAAGAAGTATTAAAGGCATTTTACTTAAGTGTTTGCTTCCAGACCTCTCCATGTTTCTTTAACTCTGCAAGCTGCAACATAAAGGAATGGCCTTGGCATATACTAACATAAAAAGTTGGGAGGATAGGGATAGACATACAAGGCAAAGCCCAAGAAATCCAATTTTTGTTTCAGATACTGGATAGTTCAACTGTGAAAGCACCTTTCAGAAATAGCTGGCCCTTCTCCAGCAGTCATACAGCCAGCTCCTTCCAACCTGAAATGCTGCAGTTGAAGGTCCCACTCTGGTGGGTTTGGATGGAGGGAGTGGCTCCAGGGACTGCTGCAGGTGCCAGCACCGCAGGTCACATGGGTGAGGCTTCCAGGTCACGTGGCAGGAGGAGCAGGAGGATGCTAGAGCCCAGGATGCCGGCCAGGCCTGGGGTCACTATCTCCCTTCAGTGGTGGCCTACACAAGAAACCAGCCCCCTTCCATCTCTCCTGCCACTTCCTGATGGTCCTCCCAGGGCCCTCTCCCTTATTAACTATTTGCACATGAATCTTTGTCTCAGGGTCTAATTTAGGGGACCCCACACCTGCTACCCTGGTGGCTCAGAGGGTAAAGCATCTGCCTGCAATTCAGAAGACCTGGGTTCGATCCCTGGAAATGGAAACCCACTCTGGTATTCTTGCCTGGAAAGTCCCATGGACAGAGAAGCCTGGTAGGCTATAGTCCATGGGTCAGAAAGAGTCAGACAGGACTGAGCGACTTCACTGTCACTTTCACACTGCACTACACTTACCTGAGCTCTCAGGGTACCTTCATTCTGGAACTGGCATTGGCCTCTCGGGACTACCCTTGACCTCTGACTCACCCAGTGGCCTCTTCCTTGGGGTGACCACCGCTCATGCATCTTTCCATCCTAACTAGATGTTAGGATGCCACCCCTAGAGTTTGGGATGGCAAGAAAACTGTGAGCCAGGTGACTGTGTAGCGAGGGACCTACAGACTAGAGACCAGCTGCCCAGTCACTCTGGCTCCTCAAGGCCAAGCCCAGGGCAGCTGATCAGAATGATGGTGCTTGTCCCCCTCAGGACCCATCCTCAAGACCAGCAATTTGGTCTCACCCATCAGAAAGCCTGACTCCCAGCATCTCTGAGCTCAGGCCACATTTCTGCCTCCCGCCCCCCCACACCCCGAGAGGGGTCAGAGAGTGCCCTGTGGTGTGCAGGGTACCCACTGGGCAGGTTCTGGAGCTAAAACACCCGAGAGGCAGTTGGCTTCCAGCCTTCACGGTGACTCTTGGTCCAGGCGCGCAGGACACATATGTCCACGTGTGGCAGAAGCCGCTCATGATCCACAAGACGGCTGTGCAGATGGACCAAATAGTGTCCCCAGGTTCACACGTCGTGGTCCCAACCCCCAGGCCTCAGAGCATGACTGTTTAGAGACTGGGTCTTAAAGAGATCATTTTAAAAATGAGATTGTTAGGGTGGGTGCTCGTTCAATATGACTGCTGTCCTTATAGGAAGAGGAAACCAGGACTCAGATGTGTGCAGGGGGACAACCACGAGAAGGACGCGACAGGGCGGCAGCAGACACAGGCCTCGGAAGAAACCAGCGCTGTGGACCCCTTGATCTCAGAGCTTTAGCCTCCAGAGCTGAGAAGACAAACTTCTCTTGTTCAACACACACGTCTGTGGGACGTTGTCACGGGGGCCCGAGTGGCTGATCCATGGAGACAGAGTCTCAGCCTTGTCATCTTTCACTTTGAATTTCACTCTGGCTTCATTAGACATTTTTATCCTGACTCCCACCTGGTCCTGTCTTCTAGGCTAAAATAGCCACTTCCAGAGGTTCTAATCTGATGGATTAGAACTGTCCAGTTCTTTTTTCCCACACATGGGAGACAGTGGGTCTCTCTAGGTCTCTGGAGGGCCCCAGGGGTGGTGTTTCCTCAGGCCGTTCAGTGCCTGGCAGCCACGTTGCCCAGCATCCACCTGATTCCTGTGTATCCCACAGACCCAATTTCTGTTCCCAATTTCACAGGCATCACAGAGCCTCAGGGTGCACATGGGAAGGCCACCCCCACCAGAAAGCTTCCATGGCAGCATTAATTAGATGGAAGAACGGGGCCGGGAGTGGATCCCAGAGCCCAAAGTGCTCTCTGAACACACGCTCACGTGTTTGGGATGGATGTAGGAGGGCGTGGACTCCTGCACAGGGATGGGCTCAGACCCCAAGGGAACCCCCACTCCTGACCCCCTCCCCAGAGCCGAACTGGGAGGATTTGACAAGCTCCCTGTGTCCACTTGGTCCCCTGGAGGCAGGTTTCTGTTGAGTTGCATTTGTCCTTATCCCGGGGCATGGATGAGAGTTCTGCAGACTTAGAGAAAACCAATCCCCTGAGACTTTGGAGAAATGCAGCTTCTGACTTGGCAGATGGGCAGGCTCCACGGGGAGGGAGACTGGAGCTGCTGCTGCAGGAAGTGGAGGCCTGGATGACAAGCCCAAGTGTGTCACCAGGTGAAAAGTGAAAAAGTAGCTTAGTCGTGTCCAGCTCTTTGTGACCTCATGGACTGTACAGTCCATAGAGTTCTCCAGGCCAGAATACTGGAGTGGGTAGCCTTTCCCTTCTCCAGGGGATCTTTCCAACCCAGGGATCGAACCCAGGTCTCCCACATTGCAGGCGGATTCTTTACCAGCTGAACTATCAGGATAGCCCAAAGTCCCTATCAATTATCCATTATCCATTTATTATCCATTATCCAATTATTCTATTATCAATATGATGACCATTGGATGGGGGGCCACCCCAAATATGAGGGCAGGAAATCTTAAAATAGTCTTTGAATCATTTGAGAGAAGAGTAAAAAGTAATCCATACGTGTAAAAAGTTAATCCAAAGTTTCTGTAGACCAAGTAGAAGAAATCTTAGCCTCATTTCATAGCAATTCCCTCCCTGGAATTTCCAAATAAGAAGCCAAGGCCCAAGGAGGGAAGCAGTCTGCCCCGTTGCACAGCCCGGGGGCAGCGCCCACACACTTCCCACCTCAATCCACACGGCCCTCAGGGGACTCCCCGTCTTTCAAACCAGGACTGTGTGACTGTGATGCATACACAGACTATGAGGAGCCTGGACCCAAAATCAGGAGATGGCTGTGTCTGTGTGCAACTTCAGACAGGTTGGTTATTCTCTTGGGCCTGTTTCCCCCCTGATTACGGCTCACCTGCCCCTCTGAATGGGAACCATCGCACACAGCTCTTCATGCAGAGGACTTCAGCGAGGTGCAGGAGGGGAGGGTCAAACACACAGAGGAGTGAGGACCGAGGAGTTTGGAGACAAGAGGATGAAATGGACGGACAGGCCTGGGCTGGGCTCCGGATGAGCAGTGAGCAGGGAAGATTCAGACCCTCTGTCCGGGGGGCTATGTGGGCAGCGAGGGCAGTGCCTCCCGTCTGGTTCTCCAGTGTGGTCGTCACCAGCCACATGTTGGCTGTCAAGCCCTGGGAGTGAAGTTAGTGAGTTTGCGGAACTGAGTTTTCCATTTTATTTAATTTTTACCAATTTAAGTTTAATCACATGTGGCCAGAGGCTCCGTACAGGACTGGGAAGATCTGAACCATACCAATCTTCTGTTAGGAAGGAGCCGTACACAGAAAAACATTTACCCCTTGATAAAACGCTAATTAACACCTCTGCTCTCCTGAAACCTTCCGCTTGCTCTGAAATGAATGGCCATGGCAGTAAGGGGTGGGGAAGGGGTGAGGAAGGGGTGGGCATGGAGTGGGAGTGAGGATGTGTGTTTATCCTTTCACACACTTTCTGCCTTCAGTCACAAACGCTACAGGCTAGGTAAAATTCCATTAAAGAAAACAGAGGTTTTTAAAATATATATACTAGGACAGTCTTGGCTGATTCCTGACTACATATCTGGCTGGGGTGGGCTGGGCTGGGCTGAGGTCAGGTGAGAAAGGACGGGGCACTCAGAAGCCCCCATTCTTGCTTGGCTGGAGGGTGGGCTGGAGCCCCCGCCCATAGGTTCCTGACCTTGTGTAGACCAAAGGCCCTTTAGACAGGCTTCAGAATCCTGTAGAACCCTTCTCAGAAGAATGAATTTAGATTGTAAAGGAAATTAGATTGGAATACAGTTCTATGTCTCAGGGATGAGGAACTGCAAACTAAGAGCTCCATAATTTAAGCCCTTTTCTTAGCCACCCCTTCTCTCCTACCAGCTGTCCCCTTCATCACCTCAGGGGGAACCAGGACGAGACTACTCAGGATTTGCCTTCTTCCCTGGAAGGTGCATCTGGTGACAGAGAGGGACAGCCCTGTCCCTGGCAGGATGGACGTGTGGGAGGATGAGGGCCTCCCTTGTCAGCCCCTCCCGACTCTGCGTCACTCCCTCAGGGGACATGATGTCGTGTGCTGAAATGAGGTATGAGATCAGCCACAGGAGGGAATAACAAGGCAAACTGAAAGAGCACTCTTGATGCAAACATCCTTGCAAAGTTTACAGCCCTGATCCCACGCAATTAGACAAAGCAATTATGAACACTGTTGTCAAGTGCCCCCAACCTGGACAGGAGAAGTGCAAGCTCTAATGGAGACTTGGGCAATGGGGGTGGGGGCTCAAACCAAGGCAGAAGCTGGGTTAAGTAATCCAGTGAGGAAATGGGATAAACATTCATCTTGCAACAGTAACCTAAAGCGACGAAAGCAGAGGGTGCAGTATATGCAAGGCAGCCCTTTCCCCTCAGAATCCTTCCTCCTAATGGCTGAGTTGGAGGAAGAGACTCTGATAGAGTTCAACCCTGCGACTGAGAAGTGGGAGGCGGCAGTGCTAATGGTGCTTTTGTGATGATCCCAGAATAATAAACCGGAGAAGGAAATGACAACCCACTCCAGTGTTCTTGCCTGGAGAATCCCAGGGACAGGGGAGCCTGGTGGGCTGCCGTCTCTGGGGTCGCACAGAGTCGGACATGACTGAAGCGACTTAGCAGCAGCAGCAGAATAATAAACAGGGAACGTGACATCCAACAGGAATTTTTTCATTCTTTGGGTTTTTTTTTCTTTTTGTTCCCCCAGCATTTATACTATGCATATTGATGCCACAGTATAACCTTCATGGATTCTGATAAAGCTGGTCTTAAAAGCAAATTTATTTCTTTAAACATTCTCACATCAATTTCAAAAGTTCTTCAGATTTTACAAGGCATGAAAGTTATTCAAATAGAATTTACATGAATACTTTAATGTCTGTTTAGTAATGGCCACGATGAAGCTGTTCATGGTTGTGTCAGGTGCTAAAAACCTAGTTTAACATTAAATATCCATGTTGTAGAGCATTCTTCTGAAATTTTGATAAAGTCTGATCCTAAAAGCTATGATGGCTCACTTACGCTTAGTAAAACAACACAATATGCCATGCCATTTGCACACAATTCAATTTTTTTTTTAAGCTTCACAATATGTATCCTTTCTAAGGAAATAAAGAGTTTTGACGTGGAACCAAAATCAGAGAGGGTCAAAAGTGGCAGGTTTGAGGAGTAGGACCAGGATATTTCAGCTTTTCTTTGCTCTCATCCCCCCTTCAGCAAGGGTGGTGGTGACCCAGGGCAGGAGTCAGGGCCCCAAAGGCCCTCCACAGTCTGCGGCTGCTGCTGAAATAAAATGAGAAAGTGCTGAGAAAGCCACACAGCAGTGTGGGAATTGAAGGTGTTCATTTAATGTCACTCTTACACAGATCTTTAGCCATTGTCGTGATGAAAGAACTCTGAGGTATGTTGACAATGAATCCAGGATTCTTGCGGGGGACCCAGACTTCTTCCTGCATTGGTTTTGTCACCTAACGAGTCTCATGTAACTGTGAGAGCTCTGGTTTACCATGAACCTGAGGAAGAGACTGTGCTCAGCTCTCCTGCAGGAATCGCTAGGGGTGAAAAGTGCAATCTTACAAAAGTCTCTGGATCAACTTTGTAAAAAACAAAATAGTTTCATGGAAACAACCTCAATGTCCCTGGACAGATAAATGAATAAAGAAGATGTGGTACATGTATACAATGGAATATTACCCAGCCATTAAAGGAACAAAATTGAGTCATCTGTAGAGATGTGGATGGACCTAGAGTCTGCCATACAGAATGAAGTGAGTCAGAAAGAGAAGAACAGATATCATATATTAATACATATATGTGCAATCTATTCATAGAAAAGTGGTACAGATGAGCCTGTTTACAGGGTAGGAACAGGGATCCAGAGGTAGAAAAAGGATTGTGGACATGGAGGGGAAGGAGAGGGTGGGACAAATGGAGAGAGCAGCAGTGACATAAATACATTACCATGCATAAAGTAGATAGCTCACGGGAAGCTGCTGTACGGCACAGGGAGCTCAGCTCAGTGCTCCGTGACGACCCAAAAGGGGCGAGATGGGGGGATGGCGGGAGGGATGCTCGAGAGCGAGGGGATATATGTACACTTACAGCTGATCCACGGAGTTATACAGCAGAAACTAACACAGCACTGTAAAGCAACTACATTCCAATAAGTAAAAACACACACGTTTGCCTGTGTCCCTCAAGGTCAGTACCCCAGTGGGTGTTCAAGCTGGTAACCAGGTTGGATGAACCTTTGCTCATCTTGTTTTCCGGAGTGAAGACAGCTTTAATGGAAGAAAACACTGCTGGGTTCCCCACAGTGCTTTCCGAAGACGAGATTTGGGATGTTCTTTGACAAGACGTCTGTCAAATACAAAGTTCTTTTCTGCACTGCTGTGATGCACTTGACAATCCGCTAGTCTGTGATACATCCACCAATCAAACAATGACACATTTTGTCATCAGGAAAGGCCTTACTTTCGGGGAGAGTTTGGGAGCATTTCCATTTGCGCCCGACCCAGATTCCTCCGAGGCGAACCTATCCCATCATCACAGGGTGATCAGCACCACCAGGAGATGAACGTCAGAACCAGACGACCAACTACAGATTTTGCTTGGATTTCGCCACTTTTCCCACTAACGTCCTTTTTCTGGCCCCAGACCTACTCCAGGATTGCACTTTCCATGTAGGTGCAAGGTCTGCAATCTGAGCAGCTGCTCAGCCTTTGTCTTTCGTGACTTTGAAACTTTTAGTTAAGAGTTCTGGTCAGGGACTTTCCTGGTGGTCCAGGTTAAGAATCTGCTTTGTTATGCAGGGGTTGTGGGTTTGATCCCTTTGTGTTAGTGTTACTCAGTCGTGTCAGACTCTTTGCAGCCCCATGCACTGTAGCCTGTCAGGCTCCTCTGGCCATGAGATTTCCCAGGCAAGAATACTGGAGTAGGTTGCCATTTCCTTCTCCAGAGGATCTTCCCAACCCAAGTATCAAATCTGGGTCTCCTGCATTGTAGACAGATTCTTTACCATCTGAGCCACCGGGGAAGCCTCGGGGAACTAAGATCCCACATGTCACAGGGCAACTGAGCCTGCATGCCACAGCTAGAGAATTTAATTAAAAAAAAAAGAGAGAGAGAGAGTACTTGTCATTTGCCTGTGAGTGTCTTCCGGTTTGGGTTTATCTGGTATCTTTTCCTGAGACTGAAATTGTGCCCTTTGGGAAGCACACGGCAGAAGCGGAGCTGGGTTCCCCTCGATTCAGAATGTCAGGCCAGGGGGACATGGAGTCGATGTGTCTCACCACTGACAATGACCATCTGGGTGAAGTGGGATCCTCCTGGTGTCTCCATGGCCAGGTTACCATCTTTCCATTGGTAATGAACAAGCATCTTATTTGGAGGGGGCATGTAAACATGGAAGTTATCCTCCTCAAGCTTTTGCCAGCAGATTTTGTCATCCAGTGAAGTATCTTGCCTATGAAGATTTTTACTGCGATGTTGGCCTAGTGGTGATTTCGTATTTCTCTCATTCACCTTGGACACCTTTGCATGGATATGCAGATATCTTAGAACAGAGTTCATGCGCTTGGAGACTGAGTTCGGGGTGATCTCCAAAATTACCTCCAGGGTCGGCTCTGGGTATCGCTTCCCCCTCCTCACCTGTGATCTCTCACGGTGGCAGTTTGGTCTTGATAAACCAAACGTTAAAGGCTACCCCAAAGATGAAAGTCTACGAGAGTGACGTGATGGCGGTGAGAGGGGCTGGAAGGAAGTGGAAAGCTGGGTGCTGGGTCAACCCCAGAATGCTCTTCCCTCCTCCTCCAGCTTTTAAACGTTTTTGAGACACGTATGAGATGAGATAAATGAGATAAATTTAAAATATGCTGTTTGTATCTTCATTTGTGGGTATTTATCTTTGTGTTTATTGACTGGAAATTTATTTCCAAGGATATAGCAGCTGGGCCTCAAAACAACTAAGAATGTGCCAAAGGTGGCCACAGACCTCTGCTCTGCCCAGATTCCAGGATGGCTCCAAATACTCACGTTCAAGGAGAAGACCTTTGTCTCCGGTTTCCCAGGAGAAATGTGGCCAAGGGGTGAGGGTCATTTCTTGGGACACAGGGTATAAGTAAGCTTCCACCTGGAAATAACAAAACTTTATAAGAAAGAATCCAAGTTACTCAAAACCCACAGGGAGAGCAAAGATGGTTTTGATCTTCATGAGCTGATATTTGGAAATGAAGCAGATTGAGAAAAGAGTCACAACATGATCTGCCCAGGTCAGCTGAAATCCAAAGTCCTGATTCTCGAGTATCCTGTTGTTTCAGAGGGACCCTCACCTTGGCAAGGTGAGTTCTTGATATTGAAGAAGAGAAGTGATATGGGTACTGATTTAAGCTTCCACATTGTGCAGGGGGCTGTGTCTTTTACTGTGTTTGTAAACAAGGGTGGTGAGGTCACAAGTCAATTTTAGATGACAACTGTTCATCATTCTTTGAAAAAAAATAATTTTAATAATCATACCGCACATTTGTTTAGTATTTCCTATGCTCAGACACTGTTCCAAGTGGTTACTAGGTGTTCATTCATTCACTCCTTACTACAGCCCTGTGTGGGCTTCCCAGGTGGTGCTGGTGGTAAAGAGCCCACCTGCTAGTGCAGAAGACGTAAGAGACGCAGGTTCAATCCCTGGGTCAGAAAGACCCCCGGGAGGAGGGCATGGCAACCCTCTCCGGTATTTTTGCCTGGAGAATCCCATGGACAGAGGAGCCTGGCGGGCTACAGTCCATAGAATCTCAAAGAGCCGGACACAACTGAAGCAACGTAGCTTGCTTCACACACACACACATCCCTGTGTGGTTGGTACCTCTTAGTGCACCCAGTTTACAGATGGGAAAACCACATCGTGGGAATTTTAAACTACTCACCTGAAATTGCATAGTAAATGGTAGATGTTGGTTTCAAACCTAAGAGCTGGTATCTTAGTCTTCCTGCTCTACTAGCCACAAAAGAAGTGGCTTATCAGGTTATGCCAAATAAAAGGCAAATATTATCTTTTACAATGTGAAGTGTCAGAGAGGGATGCTCAGAAAAATCACCACCAGTACCGTCTATCAATCAAAAGTCTAACCTAAGTTGTTACAACTGTATCACATGAAGCATCATGCATGCTTCTTGGTGGGCTTACCTGGTAGCCCTGACAGTAAAGAATCTGCCTGCAACAAGCGAGACCTGGGTTCAATCCCTGGGTCAGGAAGATCCCCCTGGAGAAGAACATGGCAACCCACTCCAGTATTCTTACCTGAAGAATTCCATGGACAGAGGAGACTGGTGGGCTACAGTCCAAGGGGTCACAAAGAGTCAGACACGACTGAGCAAATAACGCTTACACTTTTCACGCGTCTTGGTGGACGGGTCCTCTAGGCCACACTGAAGGCACGAAGCAAACGTACATTTCACACCTTCATGCCGGCTCACCTGAAACACTACTCCAGTCCTCCCCCTCCCCAACCCTGCCGCCTTCCATGGAGGAGGGAGCGTGGGGACCAGAAAGGATCCATTTGTCATCAGCAGCTCAGTGTCCTGATTGGCTCCAGACAAAACGAATCTAAACTAACACAAGGGCCGTTCTAATGAAAGCAAATCTCAAAGCAGGTAAAAGTTCTTTTAATGCAATTATTCTGGAGGATAGTTGTGGATAAGCGTGGGTTACAGTGATGCTACCAGAAGGAACATGCATTCTTTACATGAGTCTGGAGTCTCTGGGAGGAATTTAATCAGCCCTGGCTGTGGCTAAGTGGGTTTTCCTGCAGGTGATCCTGGAGATCAGCTGCAGCATTGCTGTCAGGGAGTCAGAACGGGAGGGGCCATGTCCAAGGCAGGCTCCCAGCCCCGGGACCACCACCTGAGGGCCCCTCACCCTCTGGATGAGGAGAGCCCAGGCAGGGAAAACCCCATAGACCCCTGCTGAAGAAGGAACCGCTGGAGTTTGCAAGGCATTGAAGTCTGGGACTCAGTGTCCTAGAGGACGAGGCAGGATGGGAATGACAAAGGAGAGGCAGATAGAGGAGGAAAGAGGTGGGGGGAGAGGTTGCCTGCCACCTCCTTCAGAGGGTCCAACAAACATCAACTAGATTTCCACTTGTTGTCCTCTAAAATGTTTTATTTCTCCCAGAGTAGCAGCTCTGAATGTCAGGAGGAAAGCAGTATCATTGAATTAATTCATATCATGGACAGAACACCTACCACTGAGAGGACTCCAGTTCTCTCAAGACCCTGCCCTGGGCTGGCACTCCAGCCCCTGAGTTCCTACCTCTCTTCACAGGCTTCTTCCCACCTTATCAGCCCAGATTTCACTCTCTGTGGACTATGAGAAACAAACAGGGACTTCCCTGGTGGTCCAGTGGCTCCGTGCTCTGAATGCAGGGGACCTAGGTTCAATCCCTGGTCAGGGAACTAAATCCCACATGCCACAACTAAGACTCGGCATAGCCAAATAAATAAACAAATATTTTAAAACAAACGAATGCAAAGTAACAAAACAAACCAAGCCAAACAAAAACAAATATGTAGGTATAGAGTATAGAGCAGTGGCTCCCAGGGCGGGGGGGATAGATGTGCACGAGGGCGAAATGAATAAAGGGGGTCAACTGCGTGGTGATGGACAGAAACTAAAAGTTTGATGGAGAGTGCCTTAGAATGTATCGTTGTTGCTGTTTAGTCACTAAGTCATGTTGGACTCTTTGCGGCCCCATGGACTATATAGCCCACCAGGCTCCTCTGTCCATGGGATTTCCCAGGCAAGAATACTGGAGTGGGTTGCCATTCCCTTCTCCAGGGGATCTTCCTGATCCAGGGATTGAAACCGCATCTATAGAAGCACAAATATAATGTATACATGTAAAACATATAAGCCAGGGTTTCCTCAACAATAAAAAAGACACATTGTAAGTGTATGACTTGATGAATTTCTATGAGGTGAACACATCAATGAAACCAGTATCCAATCAACAAAGGGAACATTCCCAGCATCCCTGCAAGCTCCCTGGGCCCTATCAGTCACTACCCACCAAGGGTGCCCACTATCTTGACCTCTAACAGCAAAGATTAGTCTTGCCCAGTTTTGTACTTTATATAAATAGAATTCTATGGTATGTATTTTCCTGTGTCTGGTTTCTTCCACTCAAGATTATAACTGTGGGGGATTCCCTGATGATCCAGTGATTAGGACTCCATGCTTTCACTGCAGGGTGCATAGGTTTGATTTAAAAAAAAAAGATTGTAATTGTGAACTTCATCTACATAGTTACACGTGGTTGTGGTTCATCAGTTCCACTCAGCTCCAGACATTCACCCAGCAGCTGATACTATCACCTCCCTTCTAAATGCAACACCTGTGTAAGGCTGCTCTCAGCAGCAGTGCTGGTAAGAACAATCGTGGTGCTCACCAGCAGGACCCTGGACAGCTCCTTAAAATGGACTATTACACCGCTTTAAAAAATAAGAATGAAGAGGCTCCCTGTGAATTAACATGGAAAATCTGTAGGACACACAATGAAGTGTAAAAATGCAAGTTGAAGGACACCACAGAAGGAAGATGTAATATTTGTTTGAATTTATATATCAGGTCATCACTAACGCCATGGACATGAGTTTGAGCAAACGCCAGCAGATGGTGAGGGACAGGGAAGCCTGGCATGCTGCAGTCCAGGGGGTCACAAAGAGTTGGGCATGACTGAGAGACTGAACAAATATATCAGGTCCACACAGACACAAATAACTGTACTGGATGGTGGGGAGGAAAATGTGGGGACTGGGAAAGGGGAGATGAGCAGAGAATGTTCACTAAATATTCCTTTTGGTAAATGACCCCCATTGATTTATGAGGGGCAATGTTTATGAGGTAGGTGATATTTTCTGTTAAGAAAATAAAGTCCCCAATTTTTCCAATAAGATTACATCTCACACAAATAAACACTTCTGCTCCAGAAAGGAAAGAAGGAATGGAGAAAGAAAGAGAGATGGAGAAAGCAGGTCAGGGACAGCGTAGGAGCAAAGGGGTCAGAGGGAGAGATGGAGGGAGAAAGGATAAAAGGAAAAATAAACGAGCAAGACCCAGAAATGAGTCCTTGCTCAGCCTCTGGAGCGGCCATCCACATCCTGAGTACAGAGTAAGTTCTTGAAACAGGGACTATGTTGAAGACTGATAAAGCTACTATGAAAGCCTGTCCTTTTTTTTTTTTTTTTGCATGCTTAGTCACTCAGTCATGTCCAAGTCTTTGCAACCCTTTGGACTGTAACCTGCTAGGCTCCTCTGCCCTTGGGATTCTCCAGGCAAGAATACTGGGGTCTGTTGCCATTTTCCTTCTGTAGGGACTCTTCCCAACCCAGGGATTGAACCTGAGTCTACTGTGCCTCTTGCTTTGCTTGCAGATTCTTTACCCACTGAGCCATCGGGGAAGCCCCACTAGGAAAGCACTGGCCTCACAAACCCCTCCATTGGTAATGGCAGGGCAAACACAGAGATGCCATTTGCCAAGTGGCCAAAAAGGAAAAAGAAAAGGAATTTTCATTCATACTCCCTATTCCACCATCTGAAATTCATCCTCGCAGTCTCTGAGTGTAAGTTGTGTTGGCTCTGAGATGACTGTGCTGTCTAATGCTGTCTGAGCCCAAAAGAGGTGCCTTGAGAGTATTTGTTGCTGCTGCTTCAGAGGCTCAGAGCAATATGGAAACATAACAACCAAGAGTAGGTTTGTCTGGGAAGGACAGAAAATTCCAAATGACAGTAGCTTATATCAGATACAGATTTCTTTTTCTCCCTCATGAAATAAATCTGGAGGCAGACAGTACATGATGGCAGGGCTGCTCTGCACAGTCCTTGGGAGCCCAGGCTCTCTGGAGTTCTCTGTCCTTCTGTCCCTATAATGACCCTAGACCTCATGATCCAAGATGGCTGCTGGAAGGCCATCCATCACATCCATGTTCTAGGCCCACTGACAAAGTAAGGAACAGAGAAAGAGGTGCCTCTGCTCTTGAAGAGACCTCACACAATACTTTTACTTTCAACTCATTGGCCCAAACCAAGTCATATGGCCATGCCCATCTGGGAAGTTGAAAAACATCACCTTTCAGTGGATCACATATGTGTCCTAAGTAAAACTGAACTTCTATTATAAAGGGGGAAGGAAAGAAGAGGTCAGTGGTTGGTAGGTAAACAGCAGCCATCTGCAGAAGTCAACATATATGAAGAGTTTACAACAATTTTATCCTGAACACATATTTATCAATACTAATAGAATTAGTTATATACTTAAAAAAAAAAAAAAAAAAAACCTCTTTATGACAGCTCTGTTTGGAAAAGATGCTTATAATTGTTTTGCTCTTAAACTGATTCTGCGGAGTTAAAGCCAGGGAATTGTCTTCATAACAGTAC
This sequence comes from Bison bison bison, assembly GCF_000754665.1. Taxonomy (NCBI): domain Eukaryota; kingdom Metazoa; phylum Chordata; class Mammalia; order Artiodactyla; family Bovidae; genus Bison; species Bison bison. Next base: position 2,258,459 of record NW_011494635.1, on the reverse strand, counting down.
TGATAACAGTGAAGCTCAGTATCAGCAAAACCCTTATATCCCTTTACTGTCAAAGGCTCACGCAGGGAAATGTAGCTTTGAGATTAAGGTAATACTGTTTTGGTCATGACTATGGCTTTAGCTGGTGGCACTCGTGGTAAAGTGGCACTCTTGGTAAAGAACCCGCCTGCCAATGCAGGAGATGTAAGAGACAGAGGTTCAATCCCTGGGTTGGGAAGACCCCCTGGAGGAGGGCATGACAACCCACTGCAGTATTCTTGCCTGGAGAATCCCATGGACAGAAGAACCTGGCAGGCTGCAGTCCATAGAGTTACACAGAGTCAGACAAGACTGAAGCGGCTTAGCACGCACCCATGCATGACTTTAACTAGAACCCATTTTCTCCTGTGACTCATATGGTAGTTGAACGAAAGCCTAAATCAAGAGTTTCTGATGCTTTTCTCTGGGAGGCAGCCCTTGGTTAGAGTTAGCTGTAGTTTACTTTCCAGTAGCAGTTATTTATGATTCTTCCTATTTACGTTATTCCTCTTCTACACTCTACTATTTAAGCAAATTTACTTTCAACTCTCAACTGAGTTCACCAAAGACAAGTAATCCTTCTGCAACTGGCAGGGCTGAAGATTAAGCCACCCCGGGCAATTCAGCGTACCCCAAGGTTCAGCTGGTGTGCTGCAGTTTACATTAATGACAGGCATTTAGCAAGGTTCTGCAGCTTACACGCCTCTCTGAAGGGGGATTTGTAGCCTTCATTAGCATCCTGTACCCGGCTAGGAAGCTGTGGCATACGCCGCCGCCAGGCTGTGTCACAGTATTATGAGATTAGGGCTGCAAACTTCACCCTTCTGCTACCAGTGGAACCCTCTAGTACTTGGCCTCTGAGAGCATCTGTGCCAGTTTTTTTGAAGGCAAAGCCAGAGAGGGTGCCAAGAAGGAAGCGCAAACAACCAGGGTTGATTAACACGGTTATGAAATTTGAAAATGGGTTTTGAATCGGAACCCTAAATGGGTACAAATGAACATGACTTTCAGGATGTCCAATCTGGTGTTTCTAAAAGGAGACTGCAAGTATGGTAGCAATATCCGTTAACTCTTACTGTGTAATAAATGTTCTCAGGGAAGTCTTAGTGGCATAAATAAGCACTCATTTAGCTCACAAATCTGCATCAACCAATCTAGCCTGGGTGTGGCTAGATGACTCAGCTGCCCACAGGACTCTCATTCTCCCCCCAGGGACTGGCAAGTTAGCCTAGGCAGTTCCTTCTCCTGATGATGGCGGATGCAAAAGAGTAAGAGCTCACGAGTGCTGTCCACGAGTTTGCTTGTATCACGTCTCCTGACATCCCATTGGCCAAATCAAGTCATCTGCCCAGAGCCAAGACACATGGAAGTACGTCCTGCCCTGCAGAGTTATATGGTGAAGAGCACGGAAACAAAAGGGGATAAAGAAAGGAATATAATGTACCAGAGAGGACAAAGAGACTGGAAAAGACACACCTGATTAATGACAAAGAAAGGAAATGAAAAGTGAAGTCCCGCATTTTTTAAAAAATTACTGATAGAAGACCAGCAGCTATATTTAGGACCTAGAAGGTCATGTAATGTACAGCTGGAACTTCGTTAATTTAGAGTCATCTAAACCAGTGGTTCTTAGCATTCTTTGGGTCTGGATTCTTCTTACACATGTGTAACAACATATAACATTTTGTAAGCCTTCTGGGGACTATCTGAAAACCATCTGTAAGCTCCTGGACATCCATAAGCCTCAGTTAAAATTGCGTTTTTAACCAGATCAAACCAGTCAATCCTAAAGGAAATCAGTCCTGAATATTCATTGGAAGGACTGATGCTGAAGTTGAAACTCCAATACTTTGGCCACATGATGCAAAGAACAGACTCATTAGAAAAGACCCTGATACTGGGAAAGATTGAAAGCAGGAGGAGAAAGGGACAACAGAAGATGAGATGGTTGGATGGCATCACCAACTCGATGGACATGAGTTTGGGTAAACCCCGGGAGTTGGTGATGAACAGGGAGGCCTGGTGTGCTGCAGTCCATGGGGTCACAAAGAGTCAGACACGACTGAAGGACTGGACTGAACTGATTCAAAATTGTGTTTTAAGTCGTTTGTTAAGGAAACCATCTCTTGTGACAGGTGGGCAAACTGAATTACATTCTTTCTTTATGCTTCAGAGAGATCTTTCAGCTGGTGTAAAATAGGTGCACTTGTTTGGATTTGCTTTAAAGCCTCCAGAGGCGTTCCTTCACAGGGTGTGAAATCCCACCCGTTCCTGTGGGCCTCAGGGCCTCCGAGAACTGATACCTGCCCACCTCACAGCCTCACCTTCATCTCCTGTCCTCCCTACATCCAGCCACACAGCCTTCCATCCTATCTCCTGCACCTGCCAAGTCTGAAGCCTGTGCAGTTGATGTTCCCTCTGCCTGGATCACGTGTTTCCTGCAGATCCACACTAAATGAAGCGCTCCCTTGCTTCATTTAAGATGCTGAAGAGTCTGTCTCTAAATGCTTCATTTAAAGTGCCATCTCTCCATCACTCCTGCCTTATTTATAAGTCTAGTCGTTCGTTCTCTCTCCATCTGGGGGTCAGATGACCAGAGGGCAGAGCCTTTATCCTGTTTCCCATGCATTCTTGGCATCCAGCAGCAAGCCTGAGATAGCAAGGACCCAGTTGGCATTAAATGAGTAATTTGATCTATTACCCTGTAAGTTACACATCCACAGAGAAACCAAGAGAAAACATGCCCGAATACATTCCACAACCAAACTGTAAGAGAGAGAGTTAATAGACTTGTTCTTATGAAGAAAGTGGAACCCTCCCTACTAGTCTTCTGGATGGTTTTCCTTTAAGAATTTCAAAGTTTAATATCAAAGAAAATAATGACAATTCATTAAATCAAACTATTAGCTGTAGCTGACTAGCCCTCTCAAGGATTCTACAAGGTTTTTATTGAGTGATAGACTTGCTGGTACAAATGGGAATGTTGTCTGAATAAAGGTTTAGGGTATCAACTTGTAACTGACAGACCAAGGGGCATGCTGATCCCCTTACGGGAGGGTCCCATACGGCTCCATTTCTTGTATGGTTTTCTTCTGGATTATCAATTTGAAATTTGGAGCAAATTATGAAACACCAAATAGACATGATGAGTTGGCTGTGAGGTTAGAAGCTGTCCTCAGCAGTGATTTATGGGAGCTCTGACTTCAGAGGTTAACAATGATTTGCTTTGGGTTTATGTGCCGTTTTCCAAAGTCATTCTGAGCTGAGAGATGAATATGCAGCCCTCTCTGCTGGCGCCTTTTATGGGTCGGTGCAGCTGGGTGAAAATCAGCTACAAAGGAGATCCTGGTGTTATCATTAATGGTGACTTTGTGTAACAGATGTTGTCTACATATTAGAGGAGGCTGCTTAATTTGTCTCTTGCAAACATGAAGCCTCTTAAAACTATTATGTACTAAACATTGTCGGGAAAATTCCATTCTTTTGTAACACAGTCCTCCTTCAGGAAGAGCAGCAGTTGAGAATTACAAGAATAAAAGCGAGACTCAAATGAAGGAATACTGCGCCATTACATTTGTGTTCATTGTGATTAGGGCAGAGAGAGACCAAGGGGGGAAGAAAGGCATTATAGCATTGCCAAAGGAGAATACGTGTATTAAAAACAAAAGTCTAAATGAATAGGTCCTGGGCAAATGATGACAAATTAGGGCGGAAATGGGGTTTTGCCTCCTGCCATTTGCAGGGAGGCATGGCCATTGACTTTGCTAGCTAAGGACAGAGTCATGACAAATACCTAGAAATCTTGCACACAAATGGCAGGAAAGTGACTTCATCTCACTCACCATCTGGTCAGCTGAGCCTGTCCTTCAGGCAGAAGAGCACCCTCTTGTTAGGTACATTAAGCCCCAACTCTCCACACTGCCCACCATGCACGCACGTGGGCACTGTTGTGATGGTCCTGTACCAAACTTCTCCACCTTTTCTTCTCTCTGCAGATATGCACAAATTCCACTTTGATTTGGGGGCTTCTCTGGGGGACGTATCATGCATATCATCAAACAAGTTGCTTTCACTCTTTTCTCAGTAAATAAAAGGAGATTTTCATGAGACCAACAAAAGAAGGTTGTAGATGGTAGACGTATAATATATACTGATTCAACCACTTTGGAAAGAAATTTGGCAATTTTATCAAGAACCAAAAAGACTTCAGTTTATAAAGCTATTGAACCACTGTCATATACCTGAAACTAATGTAATATTGTAAATCACTATACTTCAGTAAAAACAAAAACAAAAAGACTTCAAACATTGTGCCCCAAAACTTCACTTCTGGGAATCTAATTTTAAATAATTTAAAATAATAAAAAGACATGTCTCAAAAATACATTTTACCACAGCAAAAGTGGCATTTTTATAATATTAAAATTGGAAGCAAGTCTAAATCCTTACATTAGGTTATATTTAATAAATTACACTAAATTACCCAACAAAATATTTTTCAGCAATTACAATTATGGCCATCAAAATTAATAACATGGAAATATTTATGCTAGATGTTAAATTAATTAAAAATTGACAGCCTTGTAAAATGTGAATACAAAAAAAACTCTAGGGAAATATACCATTAAGATAAACACTTTTGTAAAACCAAGAAAGATATAGAAAGGAAGCAGGGTGCAATCTTAAGAGTAATTATTTTCCTCAATAAGCAGCAGCTAGTATCTATCTTAGAAACAGCTTTCTGCATGTTGAACTACTTTACTGTTGTTCCTAGCAACACTTCTCCCAGTGGCCATAATTTCAGATTGTTTGTTAGATCATAAGTGTAAACAAAGGAGTAAATGTTTGTATTAACACTAGTTTCAGCACTAAAAACAGCATTTGTTTCTTCTTTTGACTTGGAGGGGAGCGTGTAGAAGTCCCTCCCTCCTATTCCCAAGGAAAACATCCAAGAGTCTCAGAATAAAGGCTTTCCTGATGGTTCATCGGTAAAAAATCTGCCGGCAATGCAGCAGACACGTGTTTGATTCCCGGATCGGGAAGATGCCCTGAAGAAGGGCATGGGAACTCATTCCAGTATTCGTGCCAGGAAAAGTCCCAAGGACTGAGGAGCCTGGAGGGCTACAGTCCATGGGGTTGCAAAGAGTCGGACACCACTGAGTGACTGAGCACACAGGAGAGTTGAGGCAGTAAACTGTCTTTCATGGTTTCATCTAATTTATTCCTCAGAATAATGATTTCAGGGTGTGTAATTGCACTATCCACTCAATAATAAGGACCTTTCCACTTTGCAATCCCTTTCAGCATTCTAAATAGAGAGGTTGGTTGGTTGAAGAGATTAATAAGACTTTCAGAGGATTTCCCTGGCAACACAGTGGCTAAAAACCTGACTATCAATGCAGGATACACGGGTTCGATCCCTGGTCTGAGAAGATCCCACATGCCTCAGAGCCACTAAGCCCGTTAGCCATAGCTGCTGGGCCTGCACTCGAAAACCCATGCAACAAGAAGCCACCGCAAGGAGAGGCCCGTGCACCACAAGGGGGAGTGGCCCCGCTCACTGCTACTAGAGGAAGCCTGAGCATCAAGACCAGCACAGCCAAAAATAAAGACAGACATGATTTAAAAGAGGGGGAAAAAGGGCCTCCAGGACTGCTCACTCTTAGAGGGGCAATACAAAAACACCTGACACCCATGGGCCCTAACCGTTACCATGGCTGCAAGGAGCGCCAGTGACAGAGTATCTGTGGGCTCAGAGATACAAGACTCTGAGTCAAACATAACCTTCTAAAATTATAAAGTAGCTTACTTCTTGTTGTTGTTGCCAGTGTTGGGTACTGTAAATAGCTTAGCTGAGAGATGTATTTGTTTTATAATAACCTCCCCCACCTCAGAAATCAGAGCCTAGTTTAAAACGAACGAACAAAACCTGCATCAGCAATAGACTAAGTAGAAATTAAATACAGCCCAGAAAGTAGGTGGGCAGAAGCCAGCTGGAGAAGCTCTCCTCCAGAAAGCACATGTCTGAAGGTCCTCTTCTATGTCCAGCACAGAGCTGGCCTCTGGCTGCTTCACAAGCATTAGAATCACTCCCTGCCCTCGAGCTCCTTAAAATCTGGGGGAGGGGTGTGATACATGAGTCACTGATGATGAAATCGTCCCTACTCGTAGGTCACGGACAGAAATTGTTTTTTCTCCAGCCTCTGCTTCCAACCAGGCTGCATCAGATGCCCCTATTCTGGTCCTTAATGTCTTCAGTCCATCACAAAATTCCCTAGTCCAGCCACCGTGGAAAACAGTATGAAGGTTCTTCAAAAAACTAAAAATAGAACCACCATATGATCCAAAGTCTCACTCTGGGTATATATCCAAGGGAAATGATAACAGGATATAGAAAAGATATCTGCACTCCCATGTTTATTGCCGCTTTATTCACAATAGCCAAGATATGGAAACGACTGAAGTGTCTGTCAACAGACAAATAAAGAAGATGAATAAAACAGATGAATAAAGAAGACGGGATACACATATGTGTGTGTGCGTGCTAGGTCGCTTCAGTGGTACCTGACTCTGCGACCCTGTAGACTGTAGCCCATAAGGCTTTCTTGTCCATGGAATTCTCCAGGCAAGAACACTGGAGTGGGTTGTCATGCCCTCCTCCAGGGGATCTTCCCAACCCAGGGATCAAGCCTGCACCTCTGATGTCTTCTTCATTGGCAGGCAGGTTCTTTACCACCGATGCCACCTGGGAAGTTCTGATAATATGTACAATGGAATATTATTCATTAATGAAAAAGAAGAATACGCTGCCATTTGCAAAAACATGGATGCATGTTGAGGGCATTATGTTAAGTGAGTTAAGTCAGGCTGAGAAAGACAAATATTGTATGATCTCCCTTATATGTGGAGATCTTATAAAGATCTAAATTTTTGGAATCTAAAAAAGCCAAACTTACAGGAACAGAGTAGAATGGTGCTACCAGGAGCTGAAGGTGGTGTGGGGGAATTCAGGAGATGTGGTTCAAAGACACAAACTTCCAAATATAAGAAGAATAACTTCCAGGACACGGTAGTATAATTATCAGTTCATTTCAGTTCATTTCAGTTGCTCATTCATGTCCAACACTTTGCAACCCATGCACTGCAGCACACCAGGCCTCCCTGTCCATCACCAACTCCCAGAGTTTACTAAAACTCATGTCCATCAAGTCGGTGATGCCATCCAACCATCTCATCCTCTGTCATCCCCTTCTCCTGCCTTCAGTCTTTCCCAGCATCAGGGTCTTTTCCAATGATTTAGCATTCTTCAGGGCTGCTAAGAAGCTAGATCTTAAATGTTCTCTCCCCCCAAAAAATGATAATTATGTAATGTGATGGAGATGTTTAGTTGAAGCTACAATGGCAATCATGTTACAATATATAAATGGATGAAATCAATGCATCTTGCACCTTAAATTTACACAACATTCTATGTCAATTATATCTCAATTGAAAAAAAACCTTACCCAATTGCTTCTGATTATTAAACTCAGTACATATAATTCTATTGAAATTTCATTGTCCATGACAATTTCAGTTTTTGTATATTTGGCATTTGGTAAAATGCAAATATAATGTGCTGTATTTCTAATAAACCAAATCACGACACTTGCTGCTATGACAACAATAATGATAATACTGCAGCGAACAACCCTGTATTTCTGACTGAATTTTGGATAATTTGTCAGTAATCCTACTCTGGGTTCACATTGCCAAATCCTTTTCCAGATTATTTGTACCAATTTACTTCCCACCAGCCATTATGAAAGCCCCAGTCTTAAGTGAAGCTGCTCAGTCTTGTGAGACTCTGCAATCCCATGGACTGTAGCTTACCAGGTTCTTCTGTCCATGGAATTTTCTAGATAAGAGTACTGGAGTGGGTTGCCATTTCCTTCTCCAGGGGAACTTCCTGACCTGGGGATGGAAACTGGGTCTTCCACATGGCAGGCAGACGCTTTACCCACTGAGCCACCAGGGAAGCCCCAATCTTAATTGAAGCCTCAATAACATCACTGATTTTCAATCTTTCATAATTTCATCAGCAAAATGGTATCTCATGGCTGTTTTGATTGACATTTCATTACAGATGAGTCTGAATTTTTTCACAAATTTATTTTTTACTTTTATTTTTTCATATTATCTATTCTTGTTCTTTAGCCATGAATTTATCAAGATTCTAATGTATGAACTTTTTATAATTTAAAGTCATATTTGAAAGTCATATTTTTTAATACATTTTGCTTACTTTTAGTATTTTATCATTTCTTAAGCATAGAGATAAAAATTTATAAACTCAAAAATACTGGTATTTTCCCTTGTGATTTTCATTATGTTTAGCAAATGGTCTTTTCTTCTAGTGATCAGTTACATATTTATCGATTTTTTTCAAATACTATTACTTAATTTTCTTAAATATTTAATTCTAAATTTATCTGAAATTTATACATAAAGTTTTGGCAGAGAAGGAGAATCTATATTTTCCTTTGCTATTTCTGCAAATAGCTTGTCAACTTTTTCAAACCACATATTGAATTATTCTTCTTATACCTATTGATCCATGATGCTTCTCTTATCAAATGTTGTTTTCAAGTACAATTACAATCATGTAGCTAGCTGTTCTGCTACACTCATCTATTTGAATGCCTTAACCACTCTGTTTCAAATAGCATAGCTTTAACACACGCTTTTATATGGGATCTCCAATCATTGGCTTGACAATATCTGCCTTTTTATCTCTTTCAGATAAAACTTTAGTGTTACTTCCTCAAGATCCTGAAAAACAGACCTTAAATCGCCTTAAATAAATGATCTAATTTAAGAAGAATTAAATTTCATTACTCATGGCCATTAACCATCCTTCTCAGAAACAGTGTCATTTATTTGAAGCTTTCTTTATATTTCCTTTTCATTACTGAGATTTCTTGTTAAGATTAGAGATTTATTTTTAAAATTAAGTACACTAATCCCATTATCTGCAATATTTTCAAATTAGATGTTATGTAAGTAGGCTTGAAGCTTTAAAGGGTAAAATGATTTTTTCCTGGTTGGCTTGCATGTATGTGCTTCCATATTAATTTTAATAATGTAAACCTCTAATCATCTTTTGGGTTCTATCTATACAGGCAAAATATAGTAAAGAAGCAAATTGAAAACCAAAAGAAAATTTGCATGGATATTTCAGATAAAAGGGAAGGAAAGGAGAGTGCAGCTTATTTTAACTGGATCATTGGTACAGGTCTTGACTTAACTTTCCATACATAGACAAAGCTTATTCAAAGATACACTACTGGAAATCCCCCGGGGTTCAGTGGTTAGGACTCCAGGCTTTCATTGCCATGGCCTGCATTAAATCCCTATTCAGGGAACTAAGATCCTGCAAGGCAAGCCGTGTGGCAAAAAATAGAAAAAAGATAAGACTATTTAACTTTGCAGTGATTTGTCTAGCTTAATATTCATGCATCTGTGTAGAATGTTATTTAATACAAAGTTAAATATTCCAAGTGCTTGTTGAACATAACTTTTCTTCTGATGGCCTTCAGATCAGATCAGATCAGTCACTCAGTCGTGTCCAGCTCTTTGCGACCCCATGAATCGCAGCACACCAGGCCTCCCTGTCCATCACCAACTCCCGGAGTTCACTCAGACTCACGTCCATCGAGTCAGTGATGCCATCCAGCCATCTCATCCTCTGTCTTCCCCTTCTCCTCCGGCCCCCAATCCCTCCTAGCATGAGGGTCTTTTCCAATGAGTCAACTCCTCGCATGAGGTTGCCAAAGTACTGGAGTTTCAGCTTTAGCATCATTCCTTCCAAAGAAATCTCAGGGCTGATCTCCTTCAGAATGGACTGGTTGGATCTCCTTGCAGTCCAAGGGACTCTCAAGAGTCTTCTCCAACACCACAGTTCAAAAGCATCAATTCTTCGGCGCTCAGCCTTCTTCGCAGTCCAACTCTCACATCCATACATGACCACAGGAAAAACCTTAGCCTTGACTAGACGAACCTTTGTTGGCAAAGTAATGTCTCTGCTTTTGAATATGCTATCTAGGTTGGTCATAACTTTCCTTC
>NW_011494635.1:2247488-2247999 GCF_000754665.1 Bison bison bison | reverse complement strand
ACGGCCTTGACGTTCTCCTTTTCCTATTTGGAACCAGTCTGTTGTTCCACGTCCAGTTCTAACTGTTGCTTCCTGACCTGCATACAGATTTCTCAAGAGGCAGGTCAGGTGGTCTGGTATTCCCATCTCTTTCAGAATTTCCCACAGTTTATTGTGATCCACACAGTCAAAGGCTTTGGCATAGTCAATAAAGCAGAAATAGATGTTTTTCTGGAACTCTCTTGCTTTTTCAATGATCCAGCGGATGTTGGCAATTTGATCTCTCGTTCCTCTGCCTTTTCTAAAAGGCAGGAAGTTCACGGTTCACATATTGCTGAAGCCTGGCTTGGAGAATTTTGAGCATTACTTTACTAGCGTGTGAGATGAGTGCAATTGTGTGGTAGTTTGAGCATTCTTTGGCATTGCCTTTCTTTGGGATTGGAATGAAAACTGACCTTTTCCAGTCCTGTGGCCACTGCTGAGTTTTCCAAATTTGCTGGATATTGAGTGCAGCACTTTCACAGCATCATCT
>NW_011494635.1:2242539-2247388 GCF_000754665.1 Bison bison bison | reverse complement strand
TCCATACCATTTCTGTCCTTTATTGAGCCCATCTTTGCATGAAATGTTCCTTTGGTATCTCTGATTTTCTTGAAGAGATCCCTAGTCTTTCCCATTCTGTTGTTTTCCTCTATTTCTTTGCATTGATCACTGAAGAAGGCTTTCTTATCTCTTCTTGCTATTCTTTGGAACTCTGCATTCAGATGTTTATATCTTTCCTTTTCTCCTTTGCTTTTCACTTCTCTTCTTTTCATAGCTATTTGTAAGGTCTCCCCAGACAGCCATTTTGCTTTTTTGCATTTCTTTTCTTTGGGAATGGTCTTGATCCCTGTCTCCTGTACAATGTCACGAACCTCATTCCATAGTTCATCAGGCACTCTATCTATCAGATCTAGGCCCTTAAATCTATTTCTCACTTCCACTGTATAATCAATGGCTTTAGGTTCCTGAAAATAATTCCTATACCACAAAGTTTCAAAAAACATTTGGGTTTTACCTTTTTTGAGCTGAGACAAGTCTGAGTTAATTGGACTCTCTAATATTAAAGCCACTGAAGAACACATTTCCTCCAAAATACAGGGGTCCATGAGGAAATATAACATTATATTATATGCTTGCCATTACTACTCTGTATTCATAGTCCCCCCAAATAATTTTGCTTCAGGGAAGCAAATCCCCCCAGGGAAGCCCCTCAAACATTTTTTAACTTGAGAGAATACAATAATGTTTTTTTATATATCAGAAAACTTCCATTCTTCACATAGAAGAAACTGCTTTCCAAATGCAGGACACTTTCCATTTTGCTAAAGATGATGGCACATAAGAGAAAGTGTTTTATAGAGAACACTGGTTTTTCATTCCACATGTTCGTAAGTTTGTGTAACTTAATATACATGGAGTTTAACTGCTACAGGACCATGCTCCCACACGTCTCTTAATCTGCACTTGAATTTTCTACCTAGAGTCGCAGCAATCGCAACTCTTTCTTCAGTACTTGATTGTGGGGAGTGACTTTTGAGGGTTTTTAACAGTTTGCTTAAGTTTCCACTTCAGACATACCTCGAAAGACATCTGTATCAACTCTGCCCGCTTCCCTGTGATGTTTTTTGAAGGACATTCACAAGTCTCGATCACATCTCTGCTCCAGAGGTGGCTGAACATCAAGGTCCTTGACCTAAACTCAGGAGATCTGGATGCTGCCCCATAGGGGTGAGTCCAATTATGGTATTTTTTTATCCAGAAGGCTAAGCAATTCTCTCAAAGAATTTTAAAGAGTCCAAGACACAAAGGTCTTCTTGTGAAGGCAGCCCTCCAACCACATTGAAATTCCAAGTCATCTTTCTATATTGGCCATACTGCTAATACCGTTTTGAGTATCTTTGACTAGTTCTTTGAATTTCCCCTTGATGAAAGTCTATTAGTTCATTTTCTTCACTGCACCATCACCTTAGAGTCTACAGCAACCACACCCTCTAGAAAAATTTCTTCCCAATAAATAGTAGCGTTTGGTAGATGGCCAGGGCAAGTTCCATGCATGAGGCAGGGCTCCCAAAGCTGGTGCTCTGGGACAACCCAAAGGGATAGGGTGGGAAGGGAAGTGAGTGGGGGTTCACGATGGGGGGGCACACATGTATAGCTGTGGCCAATTCATGTTGATGTATGGCAAAAACCATCACAATATTGTAAAGTAATTATCCTCCAATTAAAATAAATTTTTAAGTACACATAATAGGCAAGGGTATAGAGTATGCATGCTATCTTAAGAAACAATTCTCTAATAATAGCATCTTCCTGATAGGATAATAGCCTGGCTTAAATGAATCGATTCATATAGCAATACTAACCACAGGGCCTGATATGTCTTGAAGAATATTAATAGGTTTTTGTTTTATTCTACATAAATGTTTTTGAAGCAGCTGGGAATATTAAATAGTCAAAAGTCATTTCCTCAAATGACCTTATAACTACAAGTCAATCTATATACAATTCCAGAATGAAAACATCTTTTGAGACCTCTTTCTCACTCAATGTCATCATCATCAAAACCATCAACAAGACTCACAGACATCTGTGCTATGTTTCCTGTGTGTCAGGCCCTATGGTTAGTATTTATATGGATTAATTCATTTAAGCCACACTATTATCCTTTCAGGAAGATGCTAGTATTTCCATTTTGCAGATGGGAGAAAGGTTGAGCTCTTGGCTGCACTTCTGGCAGGTAGGAAGCTGGAAGTGGGACGTAAGTCCAGGCCGGTGAATATCTGAGTCCTCAGTCTTCATCACACATATGCTGGCCAGCTTTCTGTCCTAGAGGTTCAGTGAGCAGCGAAGCTTTGAATCTCCCTTTCCTCTGCCCCCTCTCTTCAATTACTCAAGGCCAATGGAGTGTAACCTGGCTCTCAAATCTCCATCCTCCCCTTGCTGGGCTCACCCTAGCTCTCAACACATCTCTTGCACGGCTGCTATTGCCTCCTGCCTCAGTGTCCCCTGACTTGAATTAATCCTCTGCATGGGCACAAAGCAAGGATGCAGTCAGCCCAGGTTCCGCTTAACAAAGGCAGAGATGTGATGTGTCACTCCTCGCTGATGACAGAATCAGGTTTCAGGCCCCGAGGATGCCCTTCGGAGCTGTGTGTTCAGGTTCCAACCCACCTTTCCTGTTGGATTTTCTGCCACTCCTCCTGCCAGCTTCAGGTCTAGTGACCCGAAATTACCAATAATCACCCAGACGGGCTGGGGACTTCCCTGACTCCATGCTTTTGCTTAAATCCGTCCCTCTGTTTGGAATGTCCTTTTCCTCTCTCCTACCTCTAACCCCCAGTTTCTGCTAATCAAAGCCTATACCTTCCTCAAGGCCCCGCTCAGGTGCAGAGCCAGCCTTGACTCCTTGATTTGGGAGGACATGCTCTCACAGAACTGTTTACATAAGCGCACCCCCCATTCCTTTTTTCACAGTTCAGAAATGTAAAACACTTAGAAAGCCCCAAACTTCATTTGATAACTTCCATGCAGACTTTTTTTGGTGGCCTCACCTAATCTGAGCTGACATGAGACTGTCATTTATAGTCAGTGTGAAATGTTACCTTTTTCTTTAGAAATGTTGGCTTCACTTTAGAAATAGAAACTGGGGTGATTACCACGTGCTGCCCCAGATTCTGCTGGGAGTGGTACATAACACATGGTCTATGCACCACGTTGCCCTGTGTTCTGAACTCCATAGCACCTCTGGCCTCAGTGATTTCAGATGATGGATTGCAGACCTGTACTTAGCGCTCACCACAGTGTTTGGGATTAACGGTAGTTGTTACTACTCATCCTGCCAGCCACCTGCAGTTCCTCTTAACAGAACCAAGGACATGTGTGGCTGACGTCACCACATCCCTCATGTTCCCAGTGAAGGGCATCAGGAATGAGTCCCTGAACCTCCTGATGCAGCACCACCACCACCTCACCTTTTTTTCCCTTCTGGTTTCACACTGCTGAGTTCCCACACCAGTCTAGGACCAGCTTCTTCAATCTGCATCTTCATCCCACTCCTCCTTTAGACTCGATGGCTTAAATTACCCCCTATTATTCCCTATGTTACTTACTGAGTCTTTTCATTACATCTCTAAGAAAATTCATGTCTGCCCCCCTTCTTTTTAAAAACATTTATCCACACTGATATAAATAAGTTAATAGGAGCTCTTCTTTATAGTAATAAACCAACCAATAAATGCAGAAGGAATACATTTTTTTTAGGGGAAAAAAACACATTTTATAACCATCATAGTAATAACTGATTCAGGCAAAAGTCATCAATGAGGGGCTTCTCTGGTAATCCAGTGGCAAAGAATCCCCCTGTCAATGCTGGGGACATGGATTCCATCCTTGGTCCACGATGTTTTCACGTGGCGAGGGGCAGCTACTGAATCCACGCCCTAAAGCCTGTGCTAACAACAAGAGAACAGCAACGAGCAGCCCACACGTGGCAACAAAGATTAACCCCCGCTCGCTGCAACTAGAGAAAGCCCCGGCGCAGCAAGGAAGACCCAGCACAGCCAAAAATAAATAAATAAATATATTTAAAAAATATCATCAGTTCTGTTCAGTTCAGTCGCTCAGTCATGTCTGACTCTTTGAGACTTCTTGAACCGCAGCACACCAGGCCTCCCTATCCATCACCAATTCCCAGAGTTTACCCAAACTCATGTCCATTGAGTCAGTGATGCCATCTAACCATCTCATCCTCTGTCATCCCCTTCTCCTCCTGCCTTCAATCTCTCCCAACATCAGGGTCTTTTCAAATGAGTCAGCTCATCGCATCAGGTGGCCAAAATATTGGAGTTTCAGCTTCAACATCAATCCTTCCAATGAACATCCAGGACTGATTTCCTTTAGGATGGACTGGTTGGATCTCCTTGCAGTCCAAGGGACTCTCAAGAGTCTTCTCCAACACCACAGTTCAAAAGCATCAATTCTTCAGAGCTCAGCTTTCTTCATCGTCCAACTCTCACATCCATACATGGCTACTGGAAAAACCACAGCCTTGACTAGATGGACCTTTGTTGACAAAGTAATGTCTTGCTATTTAATATGCTGTCTCGGTTGGTCATAACTTTCCTTCCAAGGAGTAAGCGTCTTTTAATTTCATGGCTGCAATCACCATCTGCAGTGATTTTGGGGCTCAAAAAAATAAAGTAAGCCACTGTTTCCACTCTTTCCCCATCTATTTGCCATGAAGTGATGGGACCACATGACATGATCTTAGTTTTCTGAATGTTGAGCTTTAAGCCAACTTTTTCACTCTCCTCTTTCACTATCAAGAAGCTCTTTAGTTCTTCACTTTCTGCCATAAGGATGGTGTCATCTGCATATCTGAAGCTGTTAT
>NW_011494635.1:2231469-2242439 GCF_000754665.1 Bison bison bison | reverse complement strand
CTGCATATCTGAAGTTACTGATATTTTCCCAGCAATCTTGATTCCAGCTTGTGCTTCCTCCAGCCCAGTGTTTCTCATGATGTACTCTGCATATAAGTTAAATAAGCAGGGTGACAATATACAGCCTTGATATACTCCTTTTCCTATTTGGAATCAGTCTGTTGTTCCATGTCCAGTTCTAACTGTTGCTTCCTGACCTGCATACAGGTTTCTCAAGAGGCAGGTCAGGTGGTCTGGTATTCCCATCTCTTTCAGAATTTCCCACAGTTTATTGTGATCCACACAGTCAAAGGCTTTGGCATAGTCAATAAAGCAGAAGTGAAGTGAAGTGAAGTCTCTCAGTCGTGTCTGACTCTTTGCGACCCCATGGACTGTATGGAGCCTGCCAGGCTCCTCCATCCATGGGATTTTCTAGGCAAGAGTACTGGAGTGGGTTGCCAATAAAGCAGATGTTTTACTGGAACTCTCTTGCTTTGTCTATGATCCAGCGGATGTTGGCAATTTGATCTCTGGTTCCTCTGCCTTTTCTAAAACCAGCTTGAACATCAGGAAGTTCACGGTTCACATTGCTGAAGCCTGGCTTGGAGAATTTTGAGCATTTCTTTACTAGCGTGTGAGACAAATGCAATTGTGCAGTGGTTTGAACATTCTTTGGCATTGCCTTTCTTTGGGATTGGAATGAAAACTGACCTTTTCCAGTCCTGTGGCCACTGCTGAGTTTTTCAAATTTGCTGACATATTGGGTGCAGCACTTTCACAGCATCATCTTTTAGGATTTGAAATAGCTCAACTGGAATTCCATCACCTCCACTAGCTTTGTTTGTAGTGATATTTCCTAAGGCCCACTTGACTTCACATTCCAGGATATCTGGCTCTAGGTGAGTGATCACACCACCGTAATTATCTGGGTCATGAAGATCTTTTTTGCATAGTTCTTCTGTGTATTCTTGCCACCTCTTCTTAATATCTTCTGCTTTTGTTAGGTCCGTATCATTTCTGTCCTTTATTGAGCCCATCTCAGTGAATACTAAACACTAATGGTAGGTGATTGTCTAATGAGGAGTAGGATACTTACATAGTCTCAAAGTATCTTTTCATAAATTACTGATTTTAAAAGGAAAATAGCTTCACAGTGGAGAAACGTGGCAGACCCTGCATTATCAAGTGATCAAAGATTCTGTCCCTGATAAGGAAATAAGGCAACGTCATGTGCCTCCTGATAGGATGTCGTGAGAAAGACACATTGCTTCTGGGGCCATCCTAAAAAAATTAGAAAGCTTAATCGAGTCTTGAGGAAGCATAATCAAATCCACACTGAATGACATTCTATACAATAACCAGTCCATACTCTTCAAAAGTGTCAATGTCATGCAAGATAAGGAAAGCTCTTAAGAACTGTTTCATTTCAAGGAAACCAAAGAGATATGACAACTCAGTGAAATACACAATCCCAGCTTGTATCCAAATGAAGAAAAAATAACTACAACAGGACTTCTTAGATATAGTTACTGAAATTTGAATACAGAATGTATGAAATTATTATTCTGGTCACTTTACTATCGTAATGGAAAGTAATGTCCTTATTCATAAGAAATCTACATTGAAATGTCATCTACTCCCACTGCTTCCTCCTAAGCAGTTAATCCAGCCCTGGCTCTCTCCCAAATTTCAGAACCACGTTATCAATGGTCTATGAGCTTCTCATGGATGTTCCAGACTTTACCAAATTGAATTTACTATCTCTCTCTTCAAACCTTCTTCTGCAGCCCATGTCTCAGTCACTAACATTCCTAAGCACTTCGTCTCACTTGGAACGGCAAGGTGGCCATAACTTCTCTTTCCCTTCCTCTCTTGGGTCCCTCATTCTCTCTTCTCCTATGGCCACTTATAGCAGCTAGGCTTGGCCACCTGGACACCTGATGGAGCAGCTGGTTGTGGCCCAGATCCCTTAGCATGAGAGTCAAAGCACTTCCCAGTTCAAGTCAGCCTCCCTTCCAGCTTTACCTGCTCCCACCTCTACAGCCTCCTTCTCCAGCTACACTCGGCCTCTCACTGGAACCAGGCACATCACATCGTCTCGTTCCTTCACCCCTCTTCTCATGCTGTTTTTTCTTCTCTTCCCTAATCTTCCACCTGAGGATCCTACTCACCTGCCAAGGAAAAGCCAGTTTCAATACCAGCTCCATTACAAAGCCTTCCTCTATCCTTCCCAGTTTGGTTGAACCAGATTTAATTCTCCGAGCTCCCACAGCACTTGATTAGATGCTTGTTTTAGTGCCATCTGCAAACTAAAGTGTTGCTGATTAGTGGTATACGTATCTGTCCATCCACATTCTAAACTCCCAGGAGACAAGGCTACATGTAATTCACTTTTGGTTTCCAGTAACTCCCAAGCACACGGTAGGCTCCCCACCAGTGTTGGCATGGACTCTCATGCCTGTTTGCGGCAATGATGGTAGCTGCCCTGAGAACATTTCTAACAAAGGTCCTTGGATCTTACTTTGAAGCGCCTTTGTTGGGAGCTTGTTAGTCAATTAATAACAGCTCGTCACTCCTTTCTCTGCTCCTCATTTTGGCTCCAGGCATAATCCTTGGCTTCCACTCCAGCTCCTACCCCTGCCCTGAATATCAGTCAGGCTGATGGTCCACATGTCCTGATGTCCCATCTCCCTCTTTCCTGCCTTCTTCTCTGGAACCTGAGCTTCAGGAAGAGGTGGGGTTATAATTTGACTGGAAGGATGCATAGAAGTAACCATGCAATTCTCTTCAGAGACTGTCACTGTGTTCTTTTGTCCCCATAACCTAGCCCCTGCCAGGTGAGCTGTGTTCTGCTTTGGGTCACTCTGGGTTAAACAGACATTGACTTTAAGCTCCCAGCGAGACCCCACATAGCATCTGGTAGAAACCCTTCAACAAGCAGATAAGAAAATTCAGACTCAGAGAGAGAAACAGACTCGGCTAAGGTCATCTAGGCAGTTGCCAGCAGTCTTTTGAGGGCATAGCTTTCCCCAATTTGCACCTGGGAAGAGGTTTACCTACCATCACTCATGATTATGAAACAGTTTTCCCATAAAAGGCCATTTCACAGCACTGGCTTATCTTATTTAATACCAGGCAGTCATGTTCCAGTGTTTGATTGCTGAATATATTATATTTCTCTATGTTTGCTAAGTAGGTTTTCATGTATTGTAAATAACATGCATGGACAAAGTCTCACAGATGGGAACTGACTAAATATTGGTCCTTATTTTGCCAGATAATTGTAAAATAATAACCACCTGGGAAAAAAATCAGATATAGTTTTCTATGCCATATTGTCTTCAATAACACTGGATTTGATTAACATGGGGAAAAAAACCAAAGCTGAAATGAGAAAAATAAAGAGGGTTATTTACATCCTGCTTTGTTTGTGTGTCCTCAAAGAAGCTTTAATGAAGCACAATTTCAATGATTGTCAGAAAATTGGTAGTTCTCAGCAGCACCTAAGATTCTCCATTGACCTGATTGTTCCTAGGATTCATTATAAAAGAAAGATAAGGATAATTTTCCTGGAATTGTTGTCAAGCGTCTGATTGTATAAGCAACTACAATTTTCAGGTGTTTTCTGAGCCTAAAAGTACAACAAGCAGAAAGCAGTGATTAAGAAGAAATCCACAAAACCGTGTTATATTCAGACCGCCTCATGTATGTCTGTATCTGTTTTTTCTTTAGAATTCAAAAATCAAAGAAGGCAGAAACTATTTATTTTCAGTTTCACTGATATTTATTTTATTTTTTTTTGGGGGGGGGGGGAAATAGCTAGCTTTTTATATAAATCTACCTTTCCTGTAGCTTACTTAAATGTTTTTTGTACTTGGCATGTACTAATTGCTCTTATCAAAAATGAAAATCTTCTAAACAATGCCTGAGCCATTTCCAAACCAAAATGTCTTCGCCAGCACTTGAGTACATTCAGTTACAAATGAGAGTTTAATGATGCCCAGTGTGAGTTTAATTACCCAACTGTTGGTGTGATGACTTGTCTTCCTCACTCTCCAGTAAGTGCCATTAAGCATCAATATTAACAAACATTTTGGTTTGGCTTCCTCCAGACAGTGAAGTCCTGAGCTGAGGATTTTAGCGCAAGTGGTTTATTGGGGGGTGACCCCCGGAAGCACCTCTGGGAGTGGGAAAGTGATAGAGAAAAGAAGGAAGTAAAAAGAGGGTGTACTACTGAGTAGGTCACCACTACGGGCCTCTGGGCTCAGCGCCGCTGGGGACGTCTGGAATGCAATGTGGAACGTGCCTCACCCTTGTTCCCCTTGGAGATTTTCATACTAACCACCCCTAGCTGGGTAGCTTGAGGGCAGCTGGGGCAGGGAGGCATTAACTTTGCAGTATTTTTGTCCTGTGCTAAGTCGATTCAGTCATGTTTGACTCTTTGTGACCACATATTCTGTAGCCCTCCAGGCTCCTCTGTCCATGGGATTCTCCAAGCAAGAATACTGGAGTGGGTTGCCATGCCCTCCTCCAGGGGATCTTCCTGACCCAGGGATGGAATCTGCATCTCTTATGTCTCCAGGATTGGCAATCAGGTTCTTTACCACTAGCACCACCTGGGAAGCCCCATTTATTTTGTCCTGAGGACAAATAAAACCTTCAGCAAAGAAGTCAAGATGCTGGTGTTTGCAGCCATAGTGTCAACATACACAGGGATGGTACAAATGCAAAGGACATCTGGGCAGGGCACCCACAGCTGAGCTGTAATAGTTTATGCCTATTAAGAAACATCAATGGATGTGTATTGAATAGGTAATACACACATGGTTAAACCTTTTTTTTTAAAAAAACCTTAACCATTTATTTTTCTTGAAGTATAGCTGATTTACAATATTGTGTTACTTTCAGGTGTACAGCATAGTGATTCGCCTTTTTTTTTTTGTTTTGGAGGTTATATTCCATCATAGGTTATTACAAGATATTGGGTATAATTCCCTGTGCTATAGAGTAAATCTTTATTGCTTATCTACCCTATGCCTGTTTTTCATCATCACTGCATCACCTACCAGACAGTGTGCCATGTGGTAGGTGCTCAATGTGAAAGAAAGGAAGGATGGAAGGAAGGAAGGAAAAAGAGGGAGGGAGGGAGAAATAAATTGCCCTGCTAAATGTATATCCAATCTAAGTGTCACAATGAAACTGAATAATTGATGGATGGGCTGGAGAATCCCATGGACACAGGAGCCTGGTGGGCTACAGTCCATGGGGTCACAAAGAGTAGGACACGACTGAACGACTAACACTTTTTTCATCAGCTGGAATGCTCATGGATGAGGCCACATCCTTCTCAGGGTATCCCACTGGAGGCAAACAATGTCGTCCTGTCCCTTATTGGTGGACGGATGGCCAAGGCACTACCTGATTTCTCTGTTTTCCTTCACTGAAATAAACCTGGGTTTGTTTTTTACCTTCTAAGTGATAAGCAATCTGTGAGGCGATATGTTAAGATCCTACAAACATACTTCTCCTCATCAAAATTTCCCCTAGAGTTGGTACCCTTTGGTGATTCTTGTCTAACCCTATGTTTACTGTAACAGTTGAAAAACGATGAGGCTGGCGGTGGTGAGTGGCAACCAGAAGGAAAGCTCCCGGAAGAGTCAGGCAGAATCTCAGTAACAGGACTTCTAGGAGTTGGGGGCTTCTGTTTGTGTACATCCATCCATTCAGAGTCATAGAGGACCAAGGGCTGTGGGACAAAGCCACGCTACTTCCCTGGAGCACAGGGCACTGGAAAAAGCTGCCACAGCTCAGTCACAGTCTAAGAGCTGCACATGCCTGTCAGCCAGTTCCCCTGGGCTGGGTCTCAGGAGGAGGACAGAGGCCAAGCTATGGCAAACATCCCCCACTCTGCTTCAGGACATTGAACTGGAACACAGTTGACCTTGTCCAAACATAAGTAAAGGATACACAAATTCACATGGAGCTTATGAAGAAATACCATGAAGAGAGGGAAAGAGAACTGCTTCTAAATGACCCAGAGGAAGATTCTTTCTCTGGGAATGATGTAATTCAGTATACAGGAAAAAAAAAAAAAGGCTTTTAGTAATATTTTGTTGCTGTGCAAGAATCTATTACCTGTAGAGATGGTAGCAGAAATGTGTAAGGAAATAATAGGCTGAAATAAAAAGGCAACAGAAAGAGATGAAAAGACAGTGAAATAAAGTTTTAATAATGGCTGTCACTTATGGAGTATTTACTATATGCCAGGCACAGTATACACATTATCTGACTACTGCTAAAAAATAATCTCTACTCTAAAAGACAGAGAGTTCGATAAGTGAAGTAACTTGCTCAAGGTCAAGCAGTTGTAAATATCAGAGTAGTGATCTGAACCCAGGTTTGTCTGTCTGACTCTAATGCCATGATATACAGGCTAACCAAAGGATAACTGCAAATAAAGTATTAGAATTAATATATTCAGCAAATTTGTTGGATTTCTATGTAGCTGTATTTCCATAATGAACAATCACTAGAAAATAAAAAATTTTGAATACTCCTTAAATAATACATTAAAAAATCATTGTCCTAGAAATAAACCTAACAAAATATGTGCAAAAATCTTTACAAAATAAACTACTAAACATTGAGAAACCTAAACAAATGGAGAGATATATTTATGAACTGGAAAACATAACAAATAAGTCAAGCTTTCTCTCCATTTAGTAGGCTGTCTTTTCTTTTTGTTTATGATATCCTTTGCTATGCAAAAGTATTTTATTCTGATGTAGTTCCACTTGTTTACTTTTTATTTTGTTGCATTTCTTTTGGAACCAGTTCTAAAATAGTATCACCAAGACCAATGTCAAGGAGTTTACTGCCTGTGTGTTTTCTTCTTGAGGTCTTTTATATTTTAGATTATTTATTTCAAATTTAACAGTTGTAACAGAGTTCTCCAGATGAAGAGAACCACTGGGATATAGAGAGAGAGGAGATATATATATATATATATATATATTATATGAGAGAGAGAGAGAGAAGTTTATTTAAGGAATTGGCTCACAAGATTGTGGGGTTGGCAAGTTTGAAATCTGTGGAGCAGGCGGCAGGCAGGCTGCAGACCCAGGGAAGAGTTGATGCTGCAGCCCTGAGCCGGAGTACAGTCTGGAGGCAATATCTTTCTTCTGAGGACTTCAGTCTTTTCTCCTAAGGCTTTTAATTGACTGAAAGAGGCTCACCCCCATTAAAAAGAGTAAAATGCTTAATAAAAGTCTACTGATTTAAATGCTGATCATATCTAGTAAATAAAAAAATACCCTCTCCACAGGTATTTGACTGGAGTTTGACCAAACGATTGGGCACAATGGCTTCACCAAGTTGACACATGAAATTGACCATTACACCAGTGGAGTTTTAGAATTTTAAAATAAAAGAGAATAGAATTAGTATGGATTCTATATCCTAGAAACATACAAACACCGTGGTACTCCTAATCCCAGCCTCTCCAAGTGCTTTACTGTGCCATGCAATCACAAACTGAAATCTGATTCACTGATCAAGAGAAATATGTGATTATTTACTAATACAGCAGTCCCTGAAAAAGGCTTAATGATTTATTAAGGACTCTTAAAAGGCAATAGAAACATTCTAATGGTGAGTGAGATAATATTAAATATTGCCATAGTATCTTATGGATTTAGGCATAAACTAGAACACCAAATAGTAATATTTGAAGATTATTATATCATATTAAAGTTTTACATTTTAGACACCTTTTCTTGGAAGGTATTTCTGATTACACCTTTACAGCATTATTTCATTATCATAGTAGTAGTATGCCTATTTTCATAGGGAATAAGACATAGTTATCCTTCAATAATTGATGTGTAGTTATGCTGAATGTAATTTTCAGGGAAGATTATAATGGTTACGTTGGTCATGTTATAGTGTAACTGCTGTAAGGATTGTATTGTATTTGCTCAAATTTTTCTGAGTTCAGAGCTTAGTGATTTAATTCCATTTGACTAAAGAAACAAATCTAATCCATGTTAATGTTGACAGCACAATCTCTTTGTATTTTACTATCAAGTTTCTGGTTTACAGGGAGCAAACATCACTCTTTTGACTGGAAGATTTTTGTTCCATTTTAAGGGAAAATATACTCAACATTTTCCAGGAAAACTGGACCAAGGACCCTTCCTATTTTTAGTTTTTGAGGTTTCTGTACTAACACTTTCTATATTTGTTAAATATGCCTAGTAAAAAATCCCTCACCTCGATGAACTTGATCTAAGTGTGAAATTCCTGTTGATCTCTCATAAATCTCCAGAATTCCCACAAGCAGAAATGTGGGATTTAAAGGATTTATGCAGTGAAAGGCACTTGAGTAATACCTCAAAAAAAAGCAAACTATTTGTACATACAATAAAAACCTAAGTTGGAAGCATGGATCAAAGGATTAAAGAAGATACAGTAGTATAAAAACAAAAGGAGAAGATACAAACTCTAAAAACAACTGCAAATGGAATTCAAGCTTTCACAGAAGGCAAAAATTAATTACATAGCACAGCATTAAATAGTGGGGAAAAAAAGAGTAATATTTGGTTTTTCAGTTTTCCCAACCAATCATGTGGGCCTTGGAAATTAGTATTGGACATAAAGCCCAATTTACCTCAGAACTAAATGTTCACAAACACATACATAACTAATCAAAATCAAAGAACCACTGAAACCAAATGGCCATTTATATTATCAACAGAAGCAAGAGTATCTAAGAAATAGATACTCCATGATGTCAGTGTGTATTGTTGAAAGTGCTTACCAAGAAAGCAGAAAATCTAAAAAGCAAGTTGTCAAGGGCAGTAACGGCTGTAAAGAGACAGAATGAAATTACTGACAATGATGAAGTGATTTCAGGGGGAAATGAGAAAATCACATATCAACAAATAGAATTTTTACAAAAGAAAATAGTTTATCCAAGCTTTGATACTCAGCATACTAGAAATAAATGCATTGCTGACATCTGATTCATAGGATATTAGTAACTAAATCACCAAGTAATGGAAAAACTCAGGGCTGAGGCATTATCATCAGAGGAGTATAAGGTCATGTACATCAGTGTGGCTGAGGAAGTCATTTATTAATAAAATCTGTTTCAACATGAATATCTGGGCCATCAAGGAACCCGAGGTTAGATGTGATGAACACTCACAACGTGATTATCTGGAGTTCCAGACACATATTTTTAGCTTTCTAAAGGTGTTTGGCTGTTGGCTATCTCCAGCTATCAGTAACTACAGAAAACACCTGAGTATGAACTCGAATTCTGTAGGGGTGAACTCTTGAATACACAAAGGTGCTCCCATCTTTCAGCACTTCCAGGAACCTAAGGATATGTAAATATAACTGTTCAGAGATTGGTGCTTACAATAAGGATTGTGCCTTCTATCAGCTTTTAAGCCACTCCCCTCCCTCTGCTGAGGCTTAAATCACTGCAGACGGTGACTGCAGCCATGAAATTAAAAGATGCTTGATCCTTGGAAGAAAAGCAATGACAAACCTAAACAGCATATTAAAAAGCAGAGACATCACTATGCCTACAAAGGTCCGTATAGTTTGATCAAAGTTATGGTTTTTCCAGTAGTCATGTATAGATGTGAGAGCTGGACAATAAAAAAAAGCTGAGCACCAAAGAATCTATGACTTCGAACTGTGGTACTGGAAAAAACTCTTGAGAGTCCCTTGGACTGCAAGGAGATCCAACCAGTCAGTCCTAAAGGAAATAGACCTGAATATTCATTGGAAGGACTGAAGCTGAGGCTGAAGCTCCAATACTTTGGCCACCTGATGAGAAGAGTTGACTCATTGGAGAAAACCCTGATGCTGGGAAAGATTGAAGTCAGGAGGAGAAGGGGATGACAGTGGATGAGATGGTTGGATGGCATCACTGACTCAAAGGACATGAATTTGAGCGAACTCCGGGAGATGGTGAAGGACAGGGAAGCCTGGCATGCTGCAGTCCATGGGGGCACAAAGAGTAGAGAATGAACAACTACCTCC
Source organism: Bison bison bison (assembly GCF_000754665.1). NCBI lineage: Eukaryota > Metazoa > Chordata > Mammalia > Artiodactyla > Bovidae > Bison > Bison bison. Next base: position 2,232,404 of record NW_011494635.1, on the reverse strand, counting down.
CTCTGTTGACACCAGAGAAAGACTCAAATCAGGCAAGGCCCTGCCCACATGTGGGAACCCTCTTCCCAGCCCCACCCCAGCCATGATAAACATGTGTCTCCTTTCTTTACACTCTGGAGCCACTCTGGACCTCCTTGACTACCTGGCCTTGCTCTCCCTAGAGACCTCCTATTAAGGACATAATTAAACTTTTCATACCCTCTTCATGTGTATGTGCCACCAACAGTCTTAACAACCGAGACAAATTTTGAGAGAGTGTCCATTCGGTTCCTCAGAGTGGCTGCAATGGTGTTGTTCAGCTGCTTAGTTATATCTGACTCTTTGTGAACCCATGGACTACAGGATGCCAGGCTTTACTGTCCTTCACCACCTCCTGGAGTTTGCTCAAACTTATGTCCATTGAGTTGGTGATACCATCCAACCATCTCATCAGATAGGGGGAAAAGGGGACAATAGAGGATAAAATGGTTGGTTGCAACAGTAATTAATAACACATTGCTTAGCCAGGTTTCTTTCCCCTTATACAGAAAACTTTAGGCCAACTGGTTAGTGGTCTAAAATTATAAAGTTAGTACATATTTGGTCAAGGCTGGAAACAAAACATTCAGTTCAGTTCAGTTCAGTCGCTCAGTCGTGTCCAACTCTTTGCAACCCCATGAATCGCAGCACGCCAGGCCTCCTGTCTATCACCAATTCCTGGAGTTCACTCAGACTCATGTCCATCGAGTTGGTGATGCCATCCAGCCATCTCATCCTCTGTTGTCCCCTTCTCCTCCTGCCCCCAATCCCTCCCAGCATCTGAGTCTTTTCCAATGAGTCAACTCTTTGCGTGAGGTGGCCAAAGTACTGGAGTTTCAGCTTTAGCATCATTCCTTCCAAAGAAATCTCAGGGCTGATCTCCTTCAGAATGGACTGGTTGGATCTCCTTGCAGTCC
>NW_011494635.1:2221957-2230968 GCF_000754665.1 Bison bison bison | reverse complement strand
GGACATACTCCTTTTCCTATTTGGAACCAGTCTGTTGTTCCATGTCCAGTTCTAACTGTTGCTTCCTGACCTGCATACAGATTTTTCAAGAGGCAGGTCAGGTGGTCTGGTGTTCCCATCTCTTTCATAATTTTCCAGTTTATTGTGATCCACACAGTCAAAGGCTTTGGCATAGTCAATAAAGCAGAAATAGATGTTTTTCTGGAACTCTCTTGCTTTTTCCATAATCCAGCGGATGTTGGCAATTTGATCTCTCGTTCCTCTGCCTTTTCTAAAACCAGCTTGAACATCTGGAAGTTCACGGTTCACATATTGCTGAAGCCTGGCTTGGAGAATTTTGAGCATTACTTTACTAGCGTGTGAGATGAGTGCAATTGTGCAGTAGTGTGAGCATTCTTTGGCATTGCCTTTCTTTGGGATTGGAATTAGTTCAACTTAATAACAAGAGAATCATAGGTTCTACCTTTCATTTACTTATGAAGCATTTGGGATGCTTGTATTAACTTTGTAGACACAATCAATGTCATTAAACTGGGCTCTTGTTCTACTCAACTTCTCTGGAGCTCAGGAGAGTCTGTTTCAAAAGACCTGTCAAGAAGTGACTTTACACTCCCCTCCTCCATTCAGCATGGGAAATCATGCTACAATATTCTGTCCTTTAACAAAACAGCTTCTCCATGCTTAAAAGATTTTTTAAAATCATTAATGGCAATGCATGCATGAATGCTAAGTCACTTCAGTCACGTCCGACTCTTTTCAACCCTATGGACAATAGCCCCCCAGGCTCCTCTGTCCATGGGATTCTCCTGGCAAAAAATACTGGAGTGGGTTGTTGTGCCCTTCTCCAGGAGATCTTCTGACCCGGGGATCAAATCTGAGTCCCCTAAGTCTCCTGCATTGACAGGCAAGGTTTTTACCCCTAGCGCCACCTGTGAAGCACCATTAATGGCAATAAATACAATTGCATATTTTATAATCTTTGCATAGGAAATGAGTGAAAAACGAGAAGCCACAAAAGAAAATACTGGCACAGTTGGCTGTATACAAATTTAAAGTCCATTTAGCAAAAGACACTGGAATCAAAATTAAAAGACAAACAAACTGGGGGAAATACCTGCAATACACACACAAGACAAAGATATAAAGAACTCTTACAAATCAAAACAAAAAAGATGAACACTATAGTAGAAAAAAAACTGTTGTTTAGTTGCTTAGTCATGACCGACTCTTTGTGACCTTGGCTCCCCATCCATGGGATTTCCCAGGTAAGAATACTGGAGTGGACTGCCATTTCCTTCTCCGGGATGAAAAAAGATACGAACAGGCAATTGACTATTACATATATGAAATGATAACCAACCCCATTAATAAGCAAAGACATGCAAACTGAAACAATAAAATACTCTGCCCTAATATAGGTACGGTCTGAGACAGATGAAAAAGAATGATGAAGCTAATTCTGGGAACAGTGACCCTTTTGTACTGCTGAGGAGAGTGTTAATGGTGCTATTTCTAAAGGGTGGAGTGTATCAACATATAAATGTTATTAGCTCCACCTCTAAGGATACACCCTAAGTCAGTCATCATCCAGGGGCACTGACGTGTACATACAGGGATGTTCAAGGGAGTATTATTCACAACATCTGAAAATTGGAGCAATGTGAACATCGGTCACTGAGGCTCTGGAGAAGCAAACCATGCTGTAATTATAGACTGGCATTCCACGCAGCCTACAACATGAAAAATGCCATACACACAGGGGTGAATAAAGAAGCCTGCAGTCTGTAAGGTGTCTATCACCCCATGTATGTTTGCTTTTTTTTAAAAACGCATAACATAATTTAGAAGACTACACACAACATTTTAAAATGGCTGACTGTGGGGGGTCATGTCCTGGAAAGGACAAGAGACGGTGTGACTGAGGCCCTGGGATCATTTTCACACAGGTGCCTTCCTGGAAGACTGAAGTTTGAAAAGCGAAATGGAGTGATAAAGGCTGCAGATAAAAATCAGTTGCTTCACCTCCAGCCCTGGAAGACTGCTGCTCCAAGTCCTGAGCCATTAGGGCAGAGGAAGGTGCCACCCACCAACAGCAGCCCAGCAAACAAGGAACCAGGAGCACGGGGAGGGTGGGCGGCTGAGTCAGGAGGCTTAGCTGCATTTTCACTGACCACCACCCAGCTAGTTTTTCCTGGCTATGCTGCCCTCAAGAAAAGGGAGATGAATGGGTCTGTTGTAGCTCTGGGGGGTACGGGGCTGGGAGCTGGGGGTGTTGCAAAGTGCTAAGGAGTGCCATGAACTGCCTGAGGCTGGCTTAATCAGTGGGCTCTGATCTCAGCAGAGGGGATGGTGAGGAAGACTACCCACTTTATCAGGAAAGGGGGAAATATGTTGAGAAAAGGGCAATGGCTTGCTTCTGGGGACACGTCGGGGCAGAGTCCCTTCGGAGGCTTGCTGTGAGCTGCCGACTGGAAGAGAAAGAGACAGGCTTTGGCAAGCAGGAAACAGCACAGTTTAGTGGAGGCAACCGAGTGCCACTCACTGAAGGGGCAGTGAATGTCATTATCTGCAAGCCTAGCTGCAACATTCTGGAACCTGGTGCTCAGCTGTGTGCATGGAGCCGTGTGGAAGGCCCCTACAGTCTGTGAGTGACCTTGCTCGTCCAGTGTCAAGGCAGAGGGGCATGTTTGCAAAGCTACAGAAAGCCCACTCAATGGCAGTTATAGAACAAGAGCCATTGAGGAAAACCCTTCCTCTCTCATTCCTCTCTTCAATAGACATGGGGTCCCAGGAGTGAGGACGAACTTAGACCCAAGACCCGGGAGGTGTATGGAGCATGGCTTTGAGTGGCTGGTGCTCTATCCTTTGCTTCTGTACCCACACCACCCCCAACAACAGAGATAAAATCTACCTAAAGCTAAATATGGACTTGGAGAGAGAGTACTTCAGAAACAAAATACCTGATGAAATACAGCTCTTGTCAAGAAACCAAAGAAGTCTTGCTTTGAACGTAGGCAGGGGAGAAGCTAGGGCCTTCACATCTTGATGCAAGCGCTGCAGTTCAAATTCAGGCCAGAAAGACGGAGTGAGACAAAAACAAAGTGACTGGAGTTCAAAGAAAGAAACAGTTCTACCCTCTTTGTAATGTTTTACTCCTGAATACTTTTAACATTGAAACAGATTTTCTAGAAACTAGAAAGTAATTATGGAACCAAAGACATATCTTAACCACATTAATGAATTTAAAACCTTTGAGATTTATACTCATGTAGATCAATAAAACAGAACTGAGAGCTCAGAAATTTTAGATATACACATATGTGGTGAATTAATTTTCAACAAAAACAGAAAGGCCATTCAACAAATGGTCTTCAAATAACTGGATATCCACTTGCGAAAGAAAGGAACAGAGAAAGGAAGGAGGGAAGGAGGAAGGAGAGAGAGGGGAAGAAAGGGGAAGGAAGAAGGAAATAAATAATTAGATCCACACTTCCTATATTCTCACAAAAGTATCATAGACCTAAAAGCAAAATCTAAATCTTTATAAGGCCACAGTTGATCTTTTTTTGGTTAATGGAAATATTCAGTATTTTTATTGTAGTGGTGATTACGTGACTACCTGACTACATGCATTTGTCAAACCTCACAGAATTGAACACTAAAAGGGTGAATTTTAAGGTATCTTAATTATGCCTTAATTTAAAAAGTTTTATAATTACGACTGCTAAGAGAGGATCACTTTATGTAAAATCTATCAACTCTGCCACTAACTATCAAAAGTGACTTGGGCAAAGCCCTAAATTTTCTGGGCTCAACTCTTCAGGAAATACACTGGTTCCTGAAACATATAAATATGTTTACAAACATATCTGGGGTTGATTAGAGAAGAAAAAAACTGTATATAAATTATACAAAATTCAGAAACATCATTATTTCAAAATGATCTTTCTCAGCCCTTGAAAACAACATTTAAAAGATTTGCTTTATTTTTCAACATTTGGGAACATGATTGTTTCTTTAAAATAAAACAGTAAGTAGTAAAACAACCAACCAAGGTCTTTCTCTCCTTTGTCATTAACAATAAAGCTTTTAGTACAAAGGCAATACAAAATAGCTATATTGCACATAAGCTTTGTATTTTCAGCAAGCTTGCTACACGCAGCAGTTTACAATGGAGTTTGGCAGTTTAGCAATGGAGATCACCTTTAAGACATCCTGAGCTTATCTCTTCTCTGCACATGCTGCTGCTGCTGCTAAGTTGCTTCAGTCGTGTCCGACTCTGTGTGACCCCATAGATGGCAGCCCACAAGGCTCCGCTGTCCTTGGGATTCTCCAGGCAAGAACACTGGAGTGAGTTGCCATTTCCTTCTCCAATGCAGGAAAGTGAAAAGTGAAAGTGAAGTCGCTCAGTCGTGTCCGACTCTTAGCCACCCCATGGACTGCAGCCTACCAGGCTCCTCCGTCCTTGGGATTTTCCAGGCAAGAGTACTGGAGTGGGTTGCCATTGACCTCCTGCAAAAGGGGAAAGTCACTTCATAGGAGCTTGTGCACACTTTCTCTGTCCTCTGCCTCACAGGTAACATGAGCAATATCACCACAGCCCAGCACTGCTGGGTTCCATGCCTAACCCTTAGCAGCAAAGCTGGAATGGGGTTTAGAGCACTGAACATCAGCATCCTCTGCGCCATCACCATTAAAAGTGTGTAAATGGATTGAAACTCTAGTTAGACAAAACTTTGGAAGAGAAGTGGACTTCTCCCCTTTTAAAGGACAGTGTCTGAGAAACAAAGACTCTCCCCATTGGAAGTTACATAGTGCCCCCTCTCATCTAAGATAGTTTATCTTTTATCATCAGCACCTGAAGAGTTGTCATTTAACCTCTGCTTTTACCTACTCACCTGGGGGAACAGAAAAAATGTAGTGGCATCCCCAAATCAATTCACAATTAGGAATGGATTTTAAAATTAGTAAACTGCCACCTATATGCCCAACATTGTTGAATAATTTTCCCAGACTTTTATGTTGAATTAAGATCTGCCTACACACATAAAATTTCCACCAATAGATCTTAAAATTTTTTTTAATTGAGGTATAGTTGATTAGCAATATCATATTAACCAAATAGATCTTTTGATGCTACTGATAACAAATCCAATCTCCCTTTTATAACTCTCTAAGTATTTTAAGACAGCTTTAATTTTATACTAAGCTTTTTTAATGTAAGACGGTAATTTTCACAACAAAAAATAAAAATTTTAAACAAATACACAAAATTCTACTAATAAACTATTTAGTGGCTACTAAGTGCTCAGCACATTTCACCTCTAAAAGTAAAGAGCTTAGAAGTCATCATTCTCTTTTTTACAACAAGCAAAATCTGGACAAACTGAAATATCAGTGGCCTTTCTTAGACCCATTAGAGAACTGAGGACGCAAGGCTATCTGGTACCTTGAAACCTGGCAAGATGAGAGAGCCCTGGGAGTCGCAGCTGAGATCTGTCTAGCTGGAGTAGAAGTGCAGGAGCCATAGGCTGGTAGGGGCACACAAATGGCAATGTGGTGAATCGCTGGAGGCTGAGGGTAGAATAACGTAAGAGTGAGAGTCTCGTGGGGTGCTCAGCCTTAGACGGGTCCACACTTCTGTGGGTTTTACCGCCAAGAACCCCAGGTTCTGAAGATAAAAAGCCAAGAAAGATCCCCCAGGGTTATGGTAGGGGGAGGGGAGAGTAGCCATTGTGAAATGCACCCAGACCGTTGCCCTACAAATGCCCATTCTCCAAGGGCAAGGACTTTGCTGGAGACTTCTCTGACCTGGGGGAAGGGCCTTTCTCCAGTCCCAGCCCTCTCTAGCTTTTTTGCCTCTCTACAGGCAGGGGAGAACTAAAACAACTTGTGAAGGTCACATCCAGGGACACAGCCCCACTGAAAGACTGAGATTTAATCATAAGATTATAGAACACTTCCCCCCACCCCATGACTGACCACCACATCATAACTATTATGGTATAATAACAGTGGGATTGCAGTTGAAAGAGCTTTGAGACACAGGCTCTATTTAAGAAAGTCCTTAATGAGGCCCTAAAACAACAGGAGTGACAAAAAGTAAGGACACTGGAGAAATATGTCCTACAACTGCAGAAAACATTAAACCCAGCACAACTCCTAACCAGATTATCGTTAAAATGGACATAGAAAAAAAAGGCCAAGGTAGCAACACTTGTATCACACAAAACAGACTAAGAAGAAGATATAACAATTGTAAATATATATGCACCCAACATAGGAGCACCTAAACACATAAAGCAAATATCAACAGATATAAAGGGAAAAATTGACAGTAGCAGAATATTAGTACAGGACTAACACTTCATTTACATCAATGGACAGATCATGCAAATGGAAATCAATAAGGAGATACTGGCCTTATAGACTGTATGGACTTAAAAGATATATATAGAAAATTCCATCTAAATGCAGCAGAATACAAATTGTTTTCAAGTGTACATGGAACATTCTCTAGGATAGATCACATGCTAGACCACCAAATGAGCCTCAGTAAATGTGAAAAATTGAAATCACATCAAGCATATTTTTGACCACAACACTATGAGACAAGAAATCAGGTACAAGAAAAAAATTAAAAAAACACAAATACGTGGAGGTTAAACAATAGGCTACTAAACAACCAATGTATCACTGAATAAATCAAAGAGGAAATTTTTTAAAAATCTGAAATAAATGAAAACACAATGATCCCAAAATCTATGGTACACACCAAAAGAAGTTCTAAGAGATTAACTTTTAGTGACACAAGTCTACTTCAGAAATAAGAAAAATCTCAAACAAACAATCTAACTGTACACCTAAAGAAACTAGAAAAACAACAAACAAAAACCCAAAGTTAGCAGGAGGAAAGAACTCATGAAAATCAAAGCAGAAATAAATGAAGTAGAGACTAAAAAATAATAGAAAAGATCAGCAAAATTAAGCTGGGTCTTTGAAAAGATAAAAAAACTTGATAAATCTTTAGCCAGATATATCAAGAAGAAAAGAGAGAGGGCTCAAATCAATAAATTCAGAAATGAAAAAGGAGAAGTTACAACTGACAGCACATAAATACAACAAATCATCAGATATTACTAAAGAACAGCCATATGCCAACAGAATGGACACCCTAAAAGAAGTGGACAAATTCCTACAAATGTACAATTCCCCAGGACTGAACCAGGAAGAAATAGAAAAGTAAGCACCTATCCTTCTCAAACTAATCCCAAAAATTTCAGGGGAAAGAATGCTTCTTAACTAATCCCGTGAGACCAGCATCACTTTGACACCAAAACCAGACAAAGATACTGCACACATAAAAAAACGACAGGCCAATATGACTGATAAGTACAGGTGCAAAAATCCTCAACAAAATGTTAACAAACTGAATACAACAATACATTAAAAAGATTATGAACACAAAGATCAATGGAACAAAATTAGTTCAGTTCAGTCGCTCAGTTGTGTCCGACTCTTTGCGACCCCGTGGACTGCAGCACGCCAGGCCTCCCTGTCCATCATCAACTCCCAGAGTTTACTCAAACTCATGTCCACTGAGTAGGTGATGGCATCCAACCATTTCATCATCAGTCGTCCCATTCTCCTCCTGCCTTCAATCTTTCCCAGCTTCAGGGCCTTTTCAGATGAGTCAGTTCTTTGCATCAGGTGGCCAAAGTATTGGAGTTTCAGCTTCAGTATCAGTCTTTCCAATGAATATTCAGGATTGATTTCCTTTAGGATGGACTGGTTTGATCTCCTTGCAGTCCAAGAGACTCTCAAGAGTCTTCTCCAACACCACAGTTCAAAAGCATCAATTCTTCGACGCTCAGCCTTCTTCACAGTCCAACTCTCACATCCATACATGACTGCTGGAAAAACTATAGCTTGACTAGATGGACCTTTATTGGCAAAGTAACGTCTCTCCTCTTTAATATGCTGTCTGCTGCTGCTGCTGCTGCTGCTGTGTCGCTTCAGTCGTGTCCAACTCTGTGCAACCCCATAGACGGCAGCCCACCAGGCCTCCCGTCCCTGGGATTCTCCAGGCAAGAACACTGGAGTGGGTTGCCATTTCCTTCTCCAATGCATGAACGTGGAAAGTGGAAAGTGAAAGTGAAGCCGCTCAGTCGTGTCCGACTCTAGCGACCCCAAGGACTGCAGCCTACCAGGCTCCTCCGTCCATGGGATTTTCTAGGCAAAAGTACTGGAGTGGGGTAATATGCTGTCTAGGTTGTTCATAACTGTTCTTCCAAGGAGCAAGTGTCTTTTAATTTCATGATTGCAGTCACCATTTGCAATGATTCTGGAGCCCCCCAAAATAAAGTCTCTCTCTGTTTCCACTGTTTCCCCATCTATTTGCCATGAAGTGATGCAACCAGAATAGAGATCCCATAAGTAAACCCACACACTTATGTTCATTTCCTCTACAACAGATGAGGCAAGAATATATAATGGAGAAAAGACAGTTTCTTCAAAAAGTGGCGCTTGGCAAACTGGATAGCTACATGTAAAAGAATGAAATTAGAACACTTCCGCACACCACACACAAAAATAAACCCAAAATCGATTGAAGACCTATACGTAAGACCAGATACTATACAACTTCTAGAGGAAAATATAGGCAGAACACTCTTTGATATAAAGAGTAGTAATATCTTTATGAAACCATCTGCTAAAGTAATGGAATAAAAAAATAAACAAATGGGACCTAATTAAAAGGTTTTGCACACAAAATAAAAAGGGAACATACAGAATGGGAGAAAATACTTGCATATGATGCAACTGACAAAGGGTTAATCTCCAAAATATACAAACAGCTCATACAGCTCAAAATAAAAAAAAAACAAAAATCCCAATCAAAAAGGGGTAGACGACCTAAACCTTTTTCCAAATAAGACATACAAATAGTCAAAAGGCACATGGAAACATATTCAACATCAGTAATTTTTCACACAGTTGTGTCCGACTCT
>NW_011494635.1:2221621-2221857 GCF_000754665.1 Bison bison bison | reverse complement strand
GAATACTGGAGTGGGTAGCCATTCCCTTCTCCAGGGGATCTTTCCAACCCAGGGATGGAACCCAGGTCTCCTGCATTGCAGGCAGATTCTTTACCAGCTGAGTCACCAGAGAAGGCCAAGAATACTGGAGTGGTTAACCTATCCCTTCTCCAGCAGAGCTTCCCAACCCAGGAATTGAACTGAGGTCTCCTGCATTGCAGGTGGATTCTTTACCAACTGAGCTACCACGGAAGCCC
>NW_011494635.1:2216172-2221521 GCF_000754665.1 Bison bison bison | reverse complement strand
TACTGGAGAAATGCAAATCAAAACTACAATGAGGTATCACCTCACACCAGTCAGAATGGACATTACCAGAATCTCTACAAACAATAAACCATTGGAGAGGGTGTGGAGAGAAAGGAACCTTCCTACACTGTTGGGGGGAATGTAAATTGGTACAGCTACTATGGGGAACAGTATGGACATTCCTTAAAAAACTAAAAATAGAGCTACCATATGATCCTACAATCCTACTCCAAGGCACATATCCAGAAAAACCATAATTTGAAAAGGTATGTGAACCCATGTTCACTGCAGCACTATATACAACCGCCAAGACCTGAAGGCAACTTAAATGTCCATTGACAGATGAATGGATAAAGACGACGTGGTATATTTATACCATGGAACATTACTCATCCATAAAAGAGAAGGAAACAATGCTGTTTGCAGCAACATGGATGGACCCAGAGGGTACCGTGCTAACTGAAGTAAGTCAGAGAATAAGAAATACCATATTATATCACCCATATGTAGAATCTTTTAAAAAATGATACAAATGGATTTATATACAGAACACACATAGACACACAGACCTAGAAAACAAACTTGTTACCAAAGGGGAAAGGTTGGGGAGGGACAAATTAGGAGTTTGGGATTAACATGTATACATTACTATACATAACACAGATGACCAACAAGGACCCACTCTGTAGCACAGGAAACTATATAAATATTTTATAATAGCCTATAAGGGAAAAGAACCTGAAAAAACATATCTATGTATTTAAAAGTAACTGAATTACTTTAACTTCTGAAACAAACATAACATTGTAAATGAACAATACTTCAATTAAAAAAATTTTTTAAGTACTTTCTTTATGCCTGAAGAGTCATGCTTTCTCCAAAGGGGGGATAATGTTATTCAACATTTTGGCTATAGAATGTCATGGGACAAGAGAAGAACTGAAGAAGAGATGTCAGGAGATGGTGAGAATACTCAGCCCTTAAAGGCATAAATCTCTCCACAAGCCCATATCCGTTATTATGCTAATGTTACTTCTCATCTATCTCCTTTGACATATTGTGGGTTGCCAACCTCTACAATACTACATGGTATTTCAGGAAATATGTCTTTCTGTTGTTCTCAGAAAGAAAGCAGTGAGTGAGAGTAAAATAAAGGAAGCAAGAAATAAAGCAAATATTCTAGGGAACAGCTATGATCAGTGATTTCATCTACTATTTAAACCTATTTAAGCTACCCTTCACATTTTTACAGCTGGGAAAACTGAGTTCAGAAAGTTTTAGTAAAATTTGCCATCTAGTTTTACAGTTCAATAGAGTAGGAATCAACTGAAGTCTAATTCTAAAGCATGATTGCTTTTTACTATGCCATATTCCTCTCATAGAAAACTTACAAGAATGAAAATATGAATATATCAGAGCCCTAAGCTAAAATTTCTAGCTTGAATATTTATTTAAGCATGGTTATTTCTGAATGTTATTTCAAAGGACTTTCCCTTTGCACTCTATGTATGTCTTGGTTAATTGTCTTTCCTTCTTTTGGTTTTTTAAATGAGCAATAGTAACTTAGTAAATAGAAGACTATTAAGGAAATACTAAGTTACATATGTAAAACTGAACTAGACTGATTAAAAAACGCACTTTTAAATAATCATCCAGTGTTGGTGAGAGACAAAAAGTTACATCGCACATGGTTGCCATGTAAACTGTACAGGTTTTTGGGAGGGTAATTTGGCAACTTCTTCCACAATGTATAATAAACTTATCCTTCCATCAATTTTACATCTAGAAATCCATCCTGAGGAATTATTTGTACCAGTACACACAGATCTGCATGTACTCACCGCAGCACTGTTTGTAATAGTAAGAAACAAGTGGAAAGGGAGAGGAAGGGATAGAGAGAAGAGGAGCGGAAGAAAGTACACTCGTTAACATGAGACCCATGAAATAAAATACAGTAAAACTATCATGGACCATTAATAATTAGAAAGAGAACACCTACACGCACTGCCATTAAAGCACATATTTGTACTGATGAGGAACGTATGTAAAAGTACTGATTTGCAAGCTGATATACAATACAGTTAAGTGAAGAAATCAGAATATATATGTAATGATGCCATTATGTTTTTTAACTGTGAATTCATAAGTTATAGATACATAAAGAAATAGAACTACAGAATATACGTGTATTCATACACACCTAGAAAAACATACCCAGAAAACCCTCCATAGTGATTACTTCTGGAGATAGTTGTGGGACTGCATATTTGGAAAAATGACTTTCACTTTCAACTTGGCTGAGGTTGACCAACATTATCTGTAAAAGCACCAGCAAGTAAATATTTTAGACAAGTGGGCCATATGGTCTCTGTTGCAACTACTGTACTCAACTCTGCCACTGATAAAGGTATGCTGCTCTGTTCAATAAAATTTTATTTATGAACACTGAAATTTAAACTTTATACAATTTTAATGTTGAGTTTCAAGGCAGCTTTTTCACTCTCCTCTTTCATCCTCAAGAAGCTCTTTAGTCCCGCTTCACTTTTCACAATTACAGTCGCATCATCTGCATATCTGAGGTTGTTGATATTTCTCCCAGAAATCTTGACTCCAGCTTGTGTTCCATCCACCCCAGCATTTCACATGATCTTCTCTGCATATATTAATAATATTAAATAAGCAGATTATGTATTAATTAATACATAGCCTTGTTATACTCCTTTCCCAATTTGGAACCAGTCCATTGTTCCATGTCTAGTTCTAACTGTTGCTTCTTGACCTGTATACAGGTTTCTCAGGAGACAGGTAAGGTGGTCTGGTATTCCCATCTCTTTTTTTTTTTTTTTAACTTTTATTTTATTTTTAAACTTTACAATATTGTATTAGTTTTGCCAAACATCGAAACGAATCCGCCACAGGTATACCCGAGTTCCCCATCCTGAACCCTCCTCCCTCCTCCCTCCCCTACCCTCCCTCTGGGTCGTCCCAGTGCACCAGCCCCAAGCATCGAGTACCGAGTACCGTGCATCGAACCTGGACTGGCGACTCGTTTCATACATGATATTATACATGTTTCAATGCTATTCTCCCAAATCTCCCCACCCTCTCCCTCTCCCACAGAGTCCATAAGACTGATCTATACATCGGTGTCTCTTTTGCTGTCTCGTACACAGGGTTATTGTTACCATCTTTCTAAATTCCATATATATGTGTTAGTATACTGTATTGGTGTTTTTCTTTCTGGTTTACTTCACTCTGTATAATAGGTTCCAGTTTTATCCATCTCATTAGAACTGATTCAAATGTATTCTTTTTCATCTCTTTTAAGAATTTTCCACAGTTTGTTGTGATCCACATAGTCAAAGGCTTCAGCATAGTCAACGAAGCAGCAGTTTCTCTGGAACTCCCTTGCTTTCTCTATGATTCAAAGAATGCTGGCAATTTGGTTTCTGGCTTCTCTGCCTCTTCAAAACCCAGCTTGTGTATCTGGAAGTTCTCAGTTCATGTACTACTGAAGCCAAGCTTGAAGGATTTTGAGCATAACCTTGCTAGCATGTGAAATGAGCACAAGTATACGGTAGTTTGAACATTCTTTGGCATTGCCCTCTTTGGGGATTGGAATGAAAACTGACTTTTTCCAGTCCTGTGACCACTGCTGATCTTTTCAAATTTGCTGACATACTGAGTGCAGCACTTTAACAGCATCATCATTTAGGATTTTGAATAGTTCAGCTGGAATTCTGTCACCTCCACTAGATTTGTTCATACTAGAGGGTAATGTGCTAAGTGAAATAAGTCAGAAAAAGACAAGTACTGTGTGAGCATTTACATTTATTCATTTACATGTGGCATCTAAAAAAAAAAAAAGAATCAACACAGCAAAATATATAAACAGAGAACAAACATGTTTTCCAGAGTTAAGGGGAGTAATGGCAGGAAAAAAAATAGGTGAGGGAGATTAAGAGGTATAAACTTCCAATGGCAAAATAAGTGAGTCATGAATATGAAATGTACCATGTGGAGAATACAGTCAATAACTATGTAATGTCTTTGTGTGTATTAAATAATATATCAAAGCTAGACTTATTAATTGGAGAAGGCAATGGCAACTCACTCCAGTACTCTTGCCTGGAAAATCCCATGGACGGAGGAGCCTGGTAGGCTGCAGTCCACAGGGTCACAAAGAGTCGGACACGATTGAGTGACTTCACTTTCACTTTTCACTTTCATGCATTGGAGAAGGAAATGGCAACCCACTCCAGTGTTCTTGCCTGGAGAATCCCAGGGACGGGGTAGCCTGGTGGGCTTCCGTCTATGGGGTCTCACAGAGTCGGACACGACTGAAGTGACTCAGCAGCAGCAGCAGCAGACTTATTAATCAGCTTGAAATGTATAAAAATATCAAATCACTATGTCATGTAACAGGAACTAACATAGTGATGTAGGTAAATTATACTTCAAAAACAAACTCAGAAAAAGAGATTGGATTTGTGCTTTAGCCTGGTGGCTCAGAGGTTAAAGCGTCCACGTGCAATGCGGGAGACCCAGGTTTGATCCCTGGGTTGGGAAGATCCCCTGGAGAAGGAAATGGCAACCTACTCCAGTATTCTTGCCTGGAGAATCCCACGGATGGAGGAGCCTTGTAGGCTACAGTCTACAGGATAGCAAAGAGTCGGACACGACTGAGCTACTTCACTTTCTTGTATACCTTAAATTTATACAGTGCTGTATGCCAATTATATCTCAATATAACTGGAAGAAAAAAAGTATTTTTTTCACTTGAATCACTATCAATGTTGATCACATTTTAAGCTCCCTTCTACTATATCAAATGAGATAAGCACCTACAGTTCACGCATGTATAAAGCATATTAATAAAAGATGATTGTTAGTGGGTTATAGGATTTTAGCCTTATCTCCACCTTACAAGGTTTCCCTGTTAGCTCAGCTGATAAAGAATCTGCCAGCAACAAGTAGGATATGTTCTAAAAAGTTCATTAGTAAGTCAATTGTTTAGAACCTGGCATGTATACATGTGTGTATACACATATATGTATACATAAGCATATGTTCATACATACATAAAACTTAAAATGATAAATAAAGTAATACACATATATGTACATATAATTTTAAAGTGCCACAGGACTGGAAAAGGTCAGTTTTCATTCCAATCCCAAAGAAAGGCAATGCCAAAGAATGCTCAAACTACCACACAATTGCACTCGTCTCACACACTAGTAAAGAAATGCTCAAAATTCTCCAAGTCAGGCTTCAGCAATACATGAACTGTGAACTTCCAGATGTTCAAGCTGGTTTTAGAAAAGGCAGAGGAACGAGAGATCAAAT
>NW_011494635.1:2208678-2216072 GCF_000754665.1 Bison bison bison | reverse complement strand
AAGCACAAGCTGGCATCAAGATTGCCGGGAGAAATATCAATAACCTCAGATATGCAGATGACACCACCCTTATGACAGAAAGTGAAGAAGAACTAAAGAGCTTCTCAATGAAAGTGAAAGAAGAGAGTGAAAAAGTTGGCTTAAAGCTCAACATTCAGAAAACTAAGATCATGGTATCCGGTCCCATCACTTCATGGCAAATAGATGGGGAAACAGTGGAAACAGTGTGAGACTTTATTTTGGGGGGCTCCAAAATCACTGCAGATGGTGACTGCAGCCATGAAATTAAAAGACGCTTACTCCTTGGAAGGAAAGTTATGACCAACCTAGACAGCATATTAAAGAGCAGAGACATTACTTTGCCAACAAAGGTCCATTTAGTCAAAGCTATGGTTTTTCCAGTAGTCATGCATGAATGTGAGCTGGACTGTAAAGAAAGCTGAGTGCTGAAGAACTGATGCTTTTGAACTTGTGTTCGAGAAGATTCTTGAGAGTCCCTTGGACTGCAAGGAGGTTCAACCAGTCCATCTGAAAGGAGATCAGTCCTGAATGTTCATTGGAAGGACTGATGTTGAAGCTGAAACCTCAGTATTTTGGCCACCAGATGTGAAGAGCTGACTCATTTGAAAAGACCCTGATTCTGGGAAAGATTGAAGGCAGGAGGAAAAGGGGATGACAGAGGACGAGATGGTTGGATGGCATCACCGACACAATGGACATGGGTTTGAGTAAACTCCGGGAGTTGGTGATGGACAGGGAGGCCTGGCATGCTGCGGTTCATGGGGTCGCAAATAGTCAGACACGACTGAGTGTCTGAACTGAACTGAACCATTTCAAGATCAGGATAAGGATGACAAAAATAAGTTTCCCCTTTCTGGTACCAGACAGGTTCCATTTCCAATTTTCTAAAGCACTCAGGGCACTCTTGATAATCACTTGATAAACAGTAATCACTTGATAAATTCTTGGGTAATAACTGTGTATGTTCATTATAGATGTTTTTGTTCTGGGGAATTTTTCTGTGAAAAGGAGAGACACAGTATGATAATATGATTAATATAATACCTTCTTATATTTAGAGGGCTTTATGGGAGGAAACCAAACTTACAATGTGGCATCAAAGTATTGAACTGGACTGATACCTGCAAGTTAAGAGGGTCATAGCCTCGGTATAAGAACTTTGTAGTAGGGAAAGCATAACAATGTTGTGGTTTTTATGAGGTCTTCTTTGAAAGGTGTGGAGTTTATTCCTTGGCCATCAGAAGGTTACACATCTGGACCAGGCTGCTTACTTTGCACCCACACCTTGGAGTTACCTTAGTTGAGCTGGTGTTGAGGTCTCAAATTGTTGACGAATAGCCACTATAACAAGCTAACTTCAGGAAATAACTCCATCTGCTAGAGAACTATTAATAATTTTATATTCAGTGTTTCCTATGTGAAGCCCCCATGAGGAATTTCTTTCAGAGCACAGTATTAGGAAGTCCTTCTTTTCCTGAGGAATCAGAGGAGGGGGGTTGCTCTACCACCCCCCCTCCCCAAAAAAAGTTTAACTGGCTTTTCAGCTTACAACCAAGACTGAGGCTCAACTATAGGAACTCAATAGGCTTTATGACCCATAGAGTTGATGCTTCTTTCAGCCACATCTTAGCTTCTTACTTTCATGAGTATTTATCTATAGTCTTTTATTGCCTATGTACTTAAATGGAAGTACATATGGAATACTGAATAGGTAAAAGATTCTCCATTTCTCCTTTTGAAACAGGTATAGAACAGACACTCTGATTTGATCATTTAAGATTCATGACCAAATCATCTCTTTATGCCACATAAATATTTTTTTTTCAAGAGCTGAGCACTTAAACAACACTTATACCTACTAAACCTGGGTTTTATGTGAAAATGATTTCAGAGGGCACTGGAAACCCCAGGTTTCTTTTCGATCCTCTGGTGTCTTTAGAAAGCAATTCCTAAAGCACCATTTCCATCACCCTTTTAATCTCTGCAAATTGTTCATAAGAGCTGCATCAGGCAGACAGACGGTCATCAATTATGTTCATAGTGACAGCTCAATCATATATGCACTACCACAGATTATTCTAAAGAAACACTGCATTTAAGAGAATTAACTCCAGAAGAAATCTTCATACATACCAGACTATTTACAGAAAACTAAAACTTCGTATGTGAAATAGTTCTCTTTCAGATCTTTGAGAGTATTTTATATGTTTATAATGGTAAGTACATAAAACACAAAACAATGACCACATTTTCCATCATCTAACTCCTAGAATGACTTATGCACAACATTCAAGCATAAACTACGCTTCACAGATCAACATTTATTTATCCCATTAAAAAGTGAACTTTAAACAATTAAAAATTCTAAATTTCTTTTACTTTGTAATTAAAAACAATCTTTTACTCACTAAAATTTGCCATTTTCCTATAGTTAAGATAGTTTTGTTAGCTTTTTAAACTATTTTGCATGTACACATATACTTTTTATTTTGGAAGAGATGATTTACTCCGTGAGAGAATTACTTATTTTTAAAGACTTGTTGTATACCAATGTTGCTTTCATTCAGGCTGTATTGATTTTCTCAAGTAATTCTTACGTGGCGTTTTTGGCCAAATTCCAACAGCTCTTGTCTCGTGATACTTGTTTCCAGTATTACCTCTGTAATTCCCTACACAGTTACAAGATCAAATTTAGGACTTAATTTTCAAATACTTAATAAACACTAGTTTTACTGAAGAGTCACCTCACTGTTAGTTTACTTTACAAACTGGGTATTTTGAGTCAATATTTAGTAATTATCAAGTTCATCTGACAGGTTTGTTATAATTTAAGACTCATTTTACTAGATTTAAAAAAAAATTTTTTTTTAAAGAAAACCTTACAAGGCAACTTTCATCAATTAGTTCTCTTCATGCCACTCAGTGTCTATATAAAGCACATTAATAAAGAGTATTTCATATCAAGCTTCGTAAATTATTGAACCAGAAACTAAATTGCTCAAAATGTCCAAAAACTGATTTTGATTTATGACATGAACACCAGACTATTGCATCAAGTACAATTCTCAACCTGGAATGCAGAGACCTCCACAACATTTGTAGTACACAGAACAAACACAACAAAATTGGGCAACATTTTCTAATTATATTACTGTCATAGTTGTTTTTCTTTTAAAATATACATCTTGTTGTTTAGTCGCTCAGTCCTGTCCGACTCTTTACAACCCCATGAACTGCAGAACGCCAGGCTTCCCTGTCCTTCACTATCTACCAGAGTTTGCTCAAATTCAATTCATGCCCAAAAAATATACACAGTAAAACTTTGTTAATAAATGCGACACATAGTTTATCAAAATACCCCAAACTGAAGTTTCTTTTTCAAGTAAGTGACAATAAGAAATAACCCCAGTACCTGACTCAGGTGGAAAGACAAATACGTTCCTTGATAATCACAAATGAATTTGTAAACATTAAAAGATACATCTTTAATGGGACTTGTAGGACAGAAAGAGACTTTACAGTAAATTCAATGAACCTCTTAGATTTGGAAAAATTAAGTGCACATGAGAATAAAAGTTATAAAATTGTGTTTTTTAAAAAGTTGTATGTAATCCCTCAGGTTATGTGTAGAGATATAGTGCAAACTTAGACTAGCTTCTCACATAAAATAATAAATAGAAATACAATTTTGCTTAAAATTCAAATAATTCTTTCTTCCTATAAAAGAACAATTCAATTACATTCCAAGACATGTAAAAATGTCAGATAATGTTCAATAAAAATGCTATTTTAAAGTTTAAACATTCTGTGTAAGCAAAATATACAAGTAAACTTGTTGCCGCAATAAGGTTCCATATTGCCTGCCCTTGTTTCCCATATCATGTATTTAATACTTACTCTAAAAATAATTTTTAAAACACAGAAAAATTTAAATTTCTAGCCAAAGCTTGTAATCCTAGGGTAGGAGAATTGTGCCCTAGTGGTCAATTTTCATATTTTTGAAAACTGACTAATATTTTTACACCTCTGATGTAGCATAACCTTATTCTCTACCTAGACTGTAAAAGTTAGTATTACAATTTGACACTAAAAGGGAAGACTTCGTTTGTGTGTGTGTGTGTGTTTTTTAGGAATCATTTAATTGGTCTCATTATTAGGATTCCAACAAAAACATCTTTAACACCTACTACTCTTTCTCACATTGTACTAATAACCACTTCAATTTAAAATATATTCATTGATCAGAAAAATATTTTCAATCTAAAAATCTGATGATCAGGCAACACTGACTCAAATTTTTTTTTAATAGAGGAGTTAAACTGCAAGAAATTTGCATTTGTGAAGAAATTATGAAAGAATGAGGTGTGGGGGGAGGTGGTTCAAGTTCTCTAACTTCTTCTTTTTGTCCTCCCAAGGAGAGTCTCAGCCCTGGGCCCTAGCTGCATTTCAGGGCATCAGGGAGAGCAGAACGGAGGGTTAAGACAAGGAACCCTGGTGGGGAAGCACGAGGGTTGAGGGTGGGGTAGAAATAACAGAGTCATTCTGTTAATAACAAAGGGTAAAATTAACACAAGAGACTCATAATAATGGAAATGAACATCTAAAACAAAGAGTCTTTAAGGAGGAATAAAAAGAGATCAAATTTCAGAAATTGGTGAAATTCATAAACATTTACAATTTTTAAAACTTTGTGTTTCATATCTATAGCAATTTTGTTTCCTCTTTATAATCTCAATTTTGCTACAAAATATTAGTATCCTGACATATTCTTTTTGTTCCTTCCCTACTGCAAAGGCGATATTTTAAAGGCACTTCCAAAGAGTAAGAATTTTATTAACAACTATTTTAAACTAGTCACAAATGTGGCAAGTGTCTCATTTCTAAAAGGCATGGATCTTGAATATTAAGCAGAAAGTTGTATTTTCAAACATTATTTTCCCATATAAGTAAATTCAGGACACATTAGATATCTACTTGCTACCTTAGAAAAACAACATTGCCCTTTAAGTAACTGACTGGTTTTGCAAGGTCTCTCAGGTCTCTTTCTCTGAGCTTCTGTTTGACAACAGCAAATCCCCTATTTGGGTAAGGCTCCTACCTCAGGACTGTTTTGCCAAATAATTGTGGCCCTAAGGTTAACTAATACATGAGAAATTTTCAATGAATACCACATTTTTGTCAGAAAGCCAAGAGATTCTATTAAATCTTTTTGTTTAGGTAATTTTTCTATGTCTGCCACAGTCCCAATTATTAAGTTTTCAGTGGTGTGGTATACAAACGTACAAAAACCTAAGCTGTGAAAAAACTAAGGTATCAAACCACATGCCACCTCCGGTGTGTAAAATGGCAGCATGTTTCAAGATGTATAGACTCACCCAGAAGAATCAGGTAACCGTGCCTCTGAGGCGAAAGAAGAAGGCTGGAGGATGGGGAGGCAGGGCCATCTCTTTTCACCGTGTTCTCTTTGGTAGTATTTGTTGTTGTTTTTTGCTGAGTGCCAGCATTGTTTTTAAGATAAGAAAAAAACCAACAGGAAAACATTTCTCAGAAATATATTTCCTGTGAAATCCAGTTTGGTCAACAGTATTTAACAATCTACTGAGTATTAATTTCCATACATAATTTAGGCAGACAATAATATGATGAAATGAATTTGATAAAAACCTTTAATGGAGTATCAATTGGATTATTCTAATTTGCATCTGTATATACACATCCTCCAGAATACATGTTTTCAGAATCATCTGCACACTTCCAGTGTTTTCAGCACGAAGATATGCAATTTCTGGAACGAGACCCAGACAATTGAGAGGAAGAACTGTTGAAGATTGTGGATATTTTCCATAACTGTTTACCTCTAGTAAAGGAGTACTAATTAGGGTATCAAGTTCCCAAGCAGTCAGAAAGTGACAGTCTGCAGAGAGCCTCCAGACACGATAAGGTGCTTTCTTTATTCAAAGGTGTGAGCTTTCCAGATGTCATTGAACTTGTAGCAGGAGCCACTACAGTTGAAAAACAAAATAAGCAACAACTTGTAGTTCAACCATCCGAGCAAACTGCTAAAGTTTATGAAAATATTTCATGAGATGAAATGTATAGCCTGAAAACAGAGCAAATAATAACTGTCTGGAAAAAACTAATGATAAGTACTTTTGCAGCTTGGATAACTAACCAATACAAAGACTATGATAATAGGTTTCATTTTTGAAACATGTTTGAACTTTAAAAGTAAAACATAATGGTTCACAAATGACTTTTTCTGTCCATGGATGTTAAAACAACTATTTTTACTTACGCTGTTATCTTTGAGGAAAGTTTGAAATGAAAGACTATTATTTTTTATTTAATTGGATCAAGTAAACAATACATTTTGAATTAAACCAAAACTTAAAAACCAAAGTGCAGTATTCAAGATTCCAGCAACTACTTAAATACATACATAAATGCTTCTCTGTAATTCATTAATTAAAAAAAAATTAAGTAAGCAATTCAACTGCAGGTAAGGATGAAGGCCCAGCCCAAATGTTTCAAGCACAGGAAAGACCTGTAAAAGTGGCATGGTGTTAAAATTGTACCAATACTAATATTGCTAATAACTGACATCTGCAAATAATCATGGTACCTTGTCTTTTGTTCTTTCAGTATTTTAAAATACTAATACTCTACACACTTGCCCGGTTGACACTTTTTTCTCATAGGTAAATATGGGTCCCTTCTCCCCCATCCCCCCACCCATAGATTCTTTGCAAAACTCACTGAAATGAACAAAACAATGGTTAAAACAATAAAAGCAAACCCATGGAAAACATTCCAATCAAAGTGCTGAAACCAAACAAGGAATAGGTAACTGTTCTTACCTTCAAGATGTGTATATTAGATTTTATGTTCTAATAGGTTAAACTGGAATTGTTTTCTTACATCCTGTTCTTCTTCTGTTTTAAACAATAAAATCTTGCTTAAGAAAGCATTCTCCCTGTTTTTCTTTCTCCTGCCCCAGTCTCCAGGAAACCTTAAAAACTGCATCTTCGTTTCCCTGGGTGTTTTAAGTGAAGGACTTTTCAATTTTTAGTCAATATGCTTCACAGACTTTGTCATATTCTTTGTCATGTTCAGCATTCATAGGAAAGTTCACAATGTCTAAGTTCTTCTATGCTATGCAGGTAAATTTACAAATCAAAAGATGACAAATGTTTTTTTTTTTTTAATCATTTATCTACAGTTGAGTATCTTTCAAGCGAAAGTACCACTCTCACCTGATTTCTGTATCCATTTCACATTTTTAAGCAGATTATATTTTTTGAACAGTAAAAAGGCCCATTTCGAATAGCTAGAAATTATGGACTTTGGGTTTGTTTGTTTGTTTTTTTTCATTT